>NC_060212.1:140695000-140890000 GCF_021130785.1 Homalodisca vitripennis
AGTTTTCAATCTGGTGATACCTTACACGTGTCTTAAATTAAATAGTCGTAACCAGCTGTTGATCATACCTTATTCACGTTATGTTATGTGTACTAATTGTGTTATTCGTTGTGTTTTCGACATTGGGTAGGACACAAATAAATGAGAACACTAAACGAAACCTTGTGGAAGCTGATTATTTGAGTGAGACGTAATGTAACAACATTTAATGTTCTTAATGTTCATTACATTACTTCAGTTCCAAAGAGCCAATGGACAATACAGAGTCAGATCTTACAAATGAATCTAACTTTTAAAATGCCAGTGGTACATTTGATGTTAGACCTAAACGAGCTGTGTTATCATCTGCCCTCAGAAGACGATCATAATGCTGACAGTCCTAGTCCATGTGAATGTTGACTGGAACCAGGATCTGGACTTTAGAGGAATTGGAGCTTATCTCAACATTCACATGGATCAACCCTTCCCACTATAGATACTTTAATTTTAGGTTGTTATAAGAATTAATATTTGATTAAGATGTAATGGAACATATAGGTCAAGATGTGATTGTTCGCTGTATCTCAAAATTCACGTGAGTCAACCGTTCCCACTATAGATACTTTAATTTTTTAGGTTGTTCTAAGAATTAAAATTTAATTGATGTAATGCAAAATTATAGCTCAAGATGTGATTCTTGGCTATTTAAGAAACCAGGAGGCGCAGCCCGGATTGATGTTCGAAAAATTATTAATCGTATATGTTAATCAGTGATCTAAAAAAACATCCATGTGCAATTTCATTGCAATCGAGCCTTTAATTTTTTTGTAACTGAGCAACACACATGAAAACGTGCAAGAACACACACATTAACCATAAAACCAATTCATTTTACTATTGCTGTAAATTTCTTTACTACAATTTATCAGTGTTTCAGTTATATGACCTACTTTTCAGTTACGAAAATCTATTACAGATAGAGAAAACGATCATCACTGCCAGTTGGTTATATAGAACCATTTGAGGTTTGATTTTTTTAATATTTCGATGAACCAATGAAATACTTTTATGTTTCTATTGACTGGAAACTTATAAAGGTTAATCCTTTAAATTAAACTCTTTAGAGCCTTTAGGGTATATCACAAGCTGGAGAAAATCATGAATTTAAATCTTCAATTTTTCCATAAACATAAAATATAAGATGCTAAAAGTTATGTGTATGGCTAGTAATCTTTAACAATGAAAAAATAGGAGCTGGGGAAGTCCAAAAGAAAAGATGGTTTTCACTAGCCTATTTAGTTTCTGAAATTTAAAATATATACAGCCTGGAGTTTTGAAGAGAAAATGATCCGATAAGTTATGTTATAAAACGAAATATTAAGAGTGTATATGTTCCAGATGTCACTTGGTGTCTTAGAATTAACAGGTCTAACTTGAAATCCTATAACCTGGTTTGTTTAATAAATGTGGCATATCTTATATGCTAAGAATGTTAAGGGATCGGCCATTTAAAGATTAAGGATTTAAAGAGGTTGGAAAGATCAATGCGTGGAATAACAATTTATGGACAATCGTGATCTAAACAATACTAAGTGCAACATAAGTTATCGATACGCCATGTGGTTTGATCTGACAATGAAATACAAAGTGGAAGGTACTTTGGGAATCGCTTTCAAAAATTTTTCCACAAACAATAGTAAAAAAGACATAGTTTTACAAAGCTGATCTGTTTCCATACATTGCAGGATTCCAGGGAAATTACAAATAGTTCCAGTGCTCATGTAGGTTTAAAGACTATGGAAACTTATCATTTAGCCTATTCTAACCAATAAGGTGCTACAGACGACCAGGTGGACAGTTAATAACAATAGTAATTTAACATTTTAAAGTAAAATTTACAACTGAAATAATTCTATATTTAAGTATATATTTTCTTTTATTTATTTTATTACAATTAAAAAAGGTTTTTTTACCTAAGTTTTTTATTAGATTCTTAAAAATCTATCAACAATTACATTATTGTATTGAAGGAGTTCAATTTTAGTGGAGATTTCATATGTAATTTCTTAGGGGTCCTGAGTCAACTTTTAACTTAATTAATGAAAAACCTTAAATGTTTTTAAGGAAGTGAAGCTTATTTCATTTTAACAAAAGTATAAGATAATGAATACACACCGTTTTTCATACTTTCCGAATGTAGCGTGGACTTACTTATCTACGTTTACTACAAACTACTCTTGAATTAAACAAACATGTTAATATATAACTTGGACACTACAAAAAAATTATGGTTGCCTGTAAAGTCGGTTTTACGGGCGAAGATTTTACGTGACAACGTCTTTTTCTCGGTAGAATATTTATTGATATGAATATTATTAAATTGCACAATAGGAACAAGGAATTGAAATGAAAATAAGAATTGCACAAATTTTAACTATAGAAATATATTTTGTTTACTAAAACATTGTACATAATTTGAAATTAATTAAAATTTGTTATTGTAAATGGTAAAGTTGAATAAAACATTTACTAAAATTGAAATTTGAAATTCCATGCTAAACACAGTTAAATTCTAACTCCGCGCGTGGTGATTGGTCGGTTTAGTTCGTTTGTTTGGTCGCACTGTTATGACAGGTTAGAGGTTATAATTTGTTATTTTTAAATGTTTGACTAGCAATACGCGCTGTTTCTTCTCAATCGACTGAATTACGATTGATTGCAGAGTGATTTAAACTAATAATTTACTTAACACTATCAACATTTGTCAATAGTATGACATAACCTATAAAACTCAGTTTTCTCAACTTTTGTGTCAATCTAACAATTAATCAATCAATCATAGTTTACGATAATGAAATATCAGTGTACAATTATTTACCTTTATTGTTGTAGTTGTTGTAAATGACGAATCTAAGCACTCCACATTTTCACGAATAAACATAGTTATCTGCTTTATCCCGTGCGGCGGACCCACAGTTATCTGCTTTATCCCGTGCGGATCCCGTGCGGCGGACCCACTGGACGGGCATCGTAACGTTACCGGGCGTTACACTTTTTCATGAGTGACTCCGAGCCGCAACCTAATTTAAGACGTTGTCACGTCAAAAGTAAAGTATTACAAATTAACTTGATTATAAAACATGTAAGCATTTTAATACGCTTTAAATATATGTTTTATACTAGACATCTCCTATAAGCTTAGGCCTACTACTAAAAATAATTTCGTTAGAGTGCGTGAGATTTAATGTTGTTCTTATGGGGCTTATGACCAAGATGGCCGCCAGAACACATCTTTCTTTTGATCGTACAGGTTTTCGTTTATCAAGGATACTTTTAGGGGGAGTCTATGGAGCTTAAAGGGAATCTAATGCCTATAAAAATGTAGAGGTTGAATTTGAAGTATCAAAGTATTCAAAGTGGAAGGATTCACGTGTTATGGAAAATGAAGCTCCATAGCCCAGAGGTCACAGAGATTAAATTTAAATGGCCAACACGAGGATATTTATTTCAAAATATTGATGAGGCTAATAACAACGTGGTATAGAGAATAAGGCTTAAATATTTACAAGTGAATAAAATTTGTAATTGAATAGAACGTTCCGTCCGCTTTTTAGTCCTCTTCCGAAAAGAGGTTTTGCATTGGAATTAGGCCTCACTACCTGTATTGTCTCACAACACTAGATTGGAAGCTCAACTTTTTTACGTGGTTCCATTCGGCAATTACGTAATCGATAGAAATAAAAAAATCATAGACTAAAATTCACTCACCATTATGTATGATTAATAGGACGAACGGGCCGACAATAATAATATATAACTATTACTTAAAATCTAGCAAAAGTAATAAAAAATTAAAACAAATTTAATTTTTATTACTTACATGATAGAAGTTTTTACTCATAATGGTACTAATTTACAGTAAATTATAATACAGTAGTAAAATATCTTAATATTACGTTAAAAATATTTGTCTAACATAAATTATTTTTATAGACATGTATAATACACGAAAAGTATAATATTAATCTAACAAAGTGCCATCGGTATTTAATAAAAGCGAGCACTAAATTGCTTAAAAGTATCATGCAATCAAGCGTTTTAACCGTAGGGTTCAATAAACGTGACGTTAAATTGAGTGGCTTTTACCGAGTGATCAAAGACCACCTCTACATCACACGTGGTGTAAGTGGTGAAGGAAAAGTCAACTATAAAGTTTCGATGGAACAGCCGTATGTAAATTCAGTCGGAGGTAGTGGGAAAAATTCTAGAACAATTTTGACATAATAGTGAATAGTATTAAATCTGTTAGTGGAACCTAAATAGAGTATTTTAAATCATTTTGTAACGTTTATTAAGGAAACTGGGATGTTAAATGGACCAGAACATATAAATATACAATAAAATATTGTACTGTATATTTAGATCAGTTTCTCTCTGATTTAGTAACTGTTTTCTGTTTCATCATACTAATTTTCATGCCCACTACTTTTTTTAAATATGTGGTCATCCCAACAAAATAAAACTCACATTTAGGTATATTTTGGATAAGATAAATCTGAATTCCAAGCCTTTAATCACCATTACCAACAAGGTACGAGTTTCCACACTACGTGGCGGATTCTGACACTCTTCGCTGACACTGCTAGCAACGTTTAAAATGTACAGCTCATTCCATTATCAAGATATACGGTCAGAAAACCATACAATAAATATAGTTTTGCTCCCTCGACCAACAAAATAGGACATTTTTTCCCTGGGGTTGCCAATTTCAACCATGGTACTCAACCAAATTCCGTGGTTGTACAGTTATTGTGTTATCAGCTACGGTGTGCTCAACTTCAACAGCAGGAACAAATGTTTGATTTGTCCTATTCACGCACTATGAGCGTGCATTATTTCCTCTGTTGAGCATGACAAGGTTTATATTACAATACTTTTGGATTGATCCGACATTGACATTCACCATGTCCGCTTGACTCACGGTTTTGTTTATTAGGTCAGTTATCATAACACATTGTTAAAATTATAAAGGATTCTGTGAGCTAGGAGGGTACATCAACGCAATACTTTGTTGAAATTAAACATTTTCATTGACTTTTTACCTTTACTTTTAATCAATTAAATTGTTTTTCATTTATTCATAAAATCAACATGTTTATAACTTTATTTATTCTACTTCCAGTATGGGATTTTTTCCTTTTGCCATATCGCTTTGTCTTGTGTTCTCGATGAAACATTTTTTATACAAATCTAGGACTCTAAAATGATGGAAAGTGCCAACTTTTGGCATTTTTATATACTGACCGATTTCTATGATATTTTAATGCCATGGTTGATTTTTACTTGTTCTCTTGACTTATAAAAAATACATATGTACAACTGAGAAGCCTACTACATCCAATAAGTATACTCATATACTGCAGGTATAAAGGGGAAATCCCATCATAGTTGAACGCGTTAAAAATAATTGATCCTAATAGGTTTTGTTTCGCAAAGCAGACGTTTGGTTGTTTTTTCGGTCTATAGTTTCAAAAAGAAATGCTCGCCAAGGCATAAATAAATTATTCCTCTGTTTTTCTTTAATCTACTGAAAAGATCTCTAAGGCCTATTACAACGTTAATTTGCATATACTCACAGTTTTTTTTATAGATACGAGGTTATAAAAGTGTATGTTTATTTCATAAAATAATTTTAATTTTTCAATGGCAAATTTTATATTAAAGTACTTGTAAGATTGTATTTTTTTATTTTGCATTATAATAATCCTTCAGCTAGGAATATAATAAAATTTAAACGAATGTTTAGCTCGTTTATCAATGTTCTGCTCAACGTGTCAACAAATTTTGTATTATAACATATATCATCATCATTATATTGAATTCAGTAGTATTCCAGAAAGTTTTCTAAGGTTCTATTCATAGGAATCTTCCTCGTATTAAATTACAAGCTACATGTCTTTCTTAGTATCGTGTCGAAAAATCATTATGTCCGTTTATCTCTAGGTCTATGGAATAAATCTTGACTGAAATTTTACAAGAGTCACCAGAGTCCATGTGGTTTTAAGGGAAAATCTATTTATTTTGAAATAAAAATCTCGATATTAGTGGACAAAATAAAATTATAAACATGTCAGACTAAATACAAATATGTTCCATCTTCTACTTGGCATAGTAGCACATATGATAAAGTTACTTAGTGTATTGGTTAGTAAAACTTTTTTTATTTTTTTGTCGGAACTTAATATTATATTTTTAATTTATTTGTTATGTACATATTATAAATATTTAAAAACATATTTGACAAGAACATGAATTATTCCTGTTTATTAATACTTATGCAATTTTTCTTCTGTCTGTACTAATTTTATAAGTTTTAGGAAATATGGCTAACATGCATGTTCTGATCAGAAGTAAGCTAAATTTGGGATCAGTAGATCAAGACAGCCTAGCGAGAGACTCAGCACTTTACATCAGATGATTACGACCAGTACAGACGAAACCATCGATTCCTTGCTGACACAGCGTGCACAAATCACACTGCACTGCACCAACAGATCATACCAAATAGTTAAATTGTTTTCCTGCTGACGTACTACTAAATTAAATTTAAATGTAAATATTTAAGTTGTAATAACAAATTAAATACTTTAACCTTTTATTTTTAACACCAGTAAAAAAAATTAACAAATAATTGTATATGAAACTAAACATTGACATCAATTCTTTGTTTGCAGTTTATTTTTTACGATGGATGGATTGCGAAGGAAACAGGATTTTTCTGGAAATTTGCCTTTTTTTAGTGAAAAAAAGATCAGTAACACTACGTTTCGATATCTGCAATCTAATCTCTTCGTCAGATAAATAACTAACCTAATACATATTTACAAAATAAATTAAAATAAAGAAATAATACCTAATTCAGGAATCACAACCTCTGTGTTTTGTGTCAGCTTCACTAACTCCAAATCATGCACTTAATAAAAAACTATACACAACACTAATCATTAAAACTGAACTGAAGAATACAGGTCACAATACGACAAAGATTTTGCTATGAGCCTCTGGTCAGTCGTAGGTGGTTGGTAGAAGAACGGAGAATTCTAGCGTTTCGTCTGGTAGAATTTAATAACTAAAACATCCCTGGCCATAGTTCTTATCGGCCAAGGAAATTGGTAATCTGAGACCTTGGTCATGTTGCTATAATTGCAAGTTTCAGCAGAACCTCGTAGGTAACATAGGTAAAAAATAAAGTAGTTAGTATGACCTACTAATATAAAGTTGAAAGTTTTTATTTGGCTATATAAGAAATTAAAACGATTTTTACGATCAATTTAAGAAAACATGATGGTTACATGATTTAGTGTATCCACTAAAAAGCATAGTACTTGTTGTTTGCATATATGTTATGTATTATAATGTATGGGGTCATATTCATATTCTCTAACAGTTTCAAGGCGCAATAGTTAACGAAGCAAGAATGATGATTAAGAAACAATATTTTTATTTTTAAAGTCTTAAGTTTTCACTAAATACTGCCTACACATTTTGATAATTTTATAGTTTATTTTTGATTCTTACTTTCATTATACAGCGAAACAAAAGGATATCAGTGGTATAAGGCAGGATCTTAACTATCTTCACAATATATTCATTTAGTAATACACAGTCTATGCTTATGATTGAAATATTTCCATAATTTTATAACCTGGAATCTCTTGATTTTTATTAATATTTATTTATTTTATGCACTCAGAGATTCAGTAATATTTAGCTATGTTAGTAAACCGTTGATTTTGTAACAATTTATATTGCCAATATTTTAGAAAATTCCAATGGTTCTGTTTCAGTTGTATTTAATTTATAAACAATTATTTATGTCCTAATAATATTTTTAGGATCTTCAGGGTTTATCTCATATATATACACCCTCTCAATGATTATAGTATTATTACGTTTTAATCGAATTCACCTATATTAAGAAAAGTTTACATGTGTCGTCAAAATAAGAGATAGACCAGATTACCATACAAGGAAGCGCTATTTAAATCTATTCCTGAGACCACTTTTTTCTCTATATGGTTTTACCAAATGGAATTTTCAGCTACGGTACCATCTAGTAATATCCTCCACACACATCCTCCAATGAGATAACCCTGAAGATAAAAATATTATTAGGACATAAATAATTGTTATAAATTAAATACAACTGAAACAGAACCATTGGAATTTTCTAAAATATTGGCAATATAAATTGTTACAAAATCAACGGTTTACTAACATAGCTAAATATTACTGAATCTCTGAGTGCATAAAATAAATAAATATTAATAAAAATCAAGAGATTCCAGGTTATAAAATTATGGAAATATTTCAATCATAAGCATAGACTGTGTATTACTAAATGAATATATTGTGAAGATAGTTAAGATCCTGCCTTATACCACTGATATCCTTTTGTTTCGCTGTATAATGAAAGTAAGAATCAAAAATAAACAATAAAATTATCAAAATGTGTAGGCAATATTTAGTGAAAACTTAAGACTTTAAAATAAAAATATTAAAAAATATTAAAATAATATTTTTACCTGTATATTTGGTGGTAGCCAGTCTTTAACTGTAACTATTGTTGTTTACATTTTCAGTTATTTCAGGATTAAACTAACAATTTAAAGGAAAATGTATCTTATTAGCAAAAGTACTATTTATTGAAGTTTAATTATTTATACACCGTATTGATAGAGTTCAGTGCATTGTCAAAAAATTTTACGTTATTTAATAAAATTTTAAAATAAGATAATACTATATTATTATTAAAAAAAAACTTTTATTACGTAAAAAAAATACAAAAAATAATACATTTTTACAATTTTAAATATTGCTTTCATTTTCCCAACTCGGTTTAAAAACACTTTTTTTATAAGTTTTAACCTAATAGTTACTAATAAACAATTACATTTATTATATGACACTCAAAATTTCAGTTCTTATTTTAACTTTAATGAAAAATGTTTTGGAATTATTTGTAATATATTTGATTAATGAAAGTTATTATGGTAAGTTAAGATGTATTTTTTTTCTTTCAAATACAATAATTTATTGATTTAAAGTATACAACGTATGTTTAAATCCATGCAATGATTAAAAGTCATAACCTACGATGATTTATGGAATGACAAGTGTCACAATGGTAAATATATTGCAACATATTTTCTAGTTCGCGAAATATTTTTATTTATTTATTTCATCTGGAATGTAAAGAAGACCTACCCGTGATGGTATTAGAGCCTACTTTAGTTTAATGTACCACAGAAAATATATATTAATATATAAGTCCTTTACAACATTTTAGAATTGATCAAAGTAATTAATGGTCTGTATAAGCAACTAAAAGATAAACCAAGATTTATAAGTAGTCGATTGACGAATTAGTTCATTTATTTTCTATCCATAATATTGGTATTTTACAACATTAAACTTCCTAGTTAATAGCCTTAAAATTGTAATCAGTTAAAATAAAATTATGTAAAATTTTATTTAGATTTTTTTTTTATTTAATATGGTTTAAAAATAACACATAATGAACATTTCAAATAATGATAAATTTGAAAGCCCGTATATTTGTAGGGTATTGTACTAGATATGACAAACAACTAATTATTAGTGTAAACCTAGAACTCACCAACATGACAATGGGAATTTCGAAACGCTTGTTAGTTATTTTTAAAAATGTTGTACATTCTTAACTATGAAAATACAAACACAAAACAATAAATTAACTTTTTTAATTTGCTTTTCCAAAAAAGGATTGGCAATAAACTGCTATAGTATATTATATGTGCTTTAACGCATCAAGATGTGATGCATCTTTGGTTTAAGGAACGTATTATAAGCTCCAAAATCTAAACCACGCAAACACATCAGTAAAAATTAAATTAGTTAGGAAGATATTACATCAATACCCGTATTGAAAAAAAAAGCGTTTTAAATAAAAATGTAAGACCATAAATAATACTAGAAAGTAGTTTTATAACGCAAGATAATACAGTTAAATAACTGACATATTATTTGTTTATTTCAATCATGTCATTTACGATTATAAAAACTTCACAAAGTGCAAAACTGATGGTGAGTATAGTAATTGCATCCAAAAAAAATACCATTGGTACTTAAAAAAGCAAGAGCATGCTTTCCAATTAAATATTTAGTAGTGTCATCCAATCAAGCGTCTTATCCATGGGGTTAAATACATGTGATGCTATCTTGAGCGGCTTTTATCGAGAGATAAAAATAGGGTATGTACCGCTACAATACACACTCAAAATAAGTGGTGAAGGAAAATCACAGATATATTTAATTATTATTTGCATATACCTTAAATTGCTGGTGAGTAATGTAACCCATTATACATTAACGTATAATGAAAAGCAGAAAATCGAAGGTTATAACTTAAGTAAGATATTTTGTTGAAATAATTTAAATGTTTCTATTTTTTAATTATTTTTAACATTGATCAATTTCTTTCATTCTCGTTTGAAAATAATAAAATAACAATCTGACAAATACAGTATTATGCATCCAAAATATTCAGTAAGATGTTGTTCTGAAGTTCTCATCTCATTGGTGATCGTAATGATGATTGACGATGGTAATTTCTCTACACAATAACATGTATAAATACGAAGCGACCAAAATCTGGCAGCCTCTATGTACATCAATATTAGAATTTCTTGCTTTAACTGTGAAATACATCTGAGGATTATTTTTATAATAATGAGAGCAAATAGTAATTAAAATATTACAACATCTTTTACCAATCCAAACTTTAAAACTATTCTAAAGCTGCACCAAATTATCGTCCTACCTTTGGGGGACATCCCATTCATCTATTGAACTTTCCTAAGATATTCATATTTTTTTTATTTAAAATACCCATATCTGTTTAAAAAGGTTTAATTTTTTTTAAATTCAATGTTACATGAAAATTTTGTGTTACCTTGCCAGATTTTTCTTGATAGTTAAAATTATAAAAATGAGTGGCTAAAGTACCCAGGTTTCTGGCCTAATTACATTATATTGAAGGATGAAACCTGAGTCCAATGGTTCAAACAAAACTAATTGTTAAATAACTGTGATGTTTGTAAATATCAATAAAAAAACCTCTTTAAACTCGATGGATTTACCAGTTAATATATCATTACAAATAATAAACAATATCTTTTGTCTTGTTTAATGAAATATAATTTCTGGACTCACAAACATGTACACAAACTTTTATTAAAATTAAAAATGTTTTGTAATACGTAAAAATGATATAAGTCAGTAATTTAAACATATAATTTGTATTACTTATTTGAAAGTTTAATAACATTGTGTTTAAAACGCTACGTTTTGAATAAAATATTAATAAAGTTTTCTATAATAATTTTGAATTGTAATAATTATCAGGTTAGTACTTAACTTGACATAGAGCAAATCCTGATCGTGGTATAAAACTACCTCTTCAGGAAACACTGGCAGAATATCCACAAACAAGGAATGCGCTAGTACAAGACAGAGGTGATGAAGATGACGGAGTGTTTAATATGAAAACACCTAACACTCTCGTCATCGAATACGACAGTAAGATTTTGGGAGCTTTACTCAAGCAGTTTTATTGGATGTTGAAGTATTACTTTATAGTCCAAAAGTTATGTTAAAACAAGTCAATACTCATAGTCACCATATGGGAGGATTCCATCAATATTAATGACTCATGACATACATAAATTTGTTAGATGTATGTAGATAGCTAAGTTTAATAAATATTTTATAAATAAATCGAAAATAATATACAATTTATCTTTAATTTACTGAAAAAATAACATTTAAATTGTTTTTAAAGGTGTTGCTAAGGATAATTATTTTTTTTTTTAATATTCACACGGGATGATGAAGAGTTATTTAATTTCCAATAGATTATTTTTGGGATAACCAATGAGAAGTCCATTGCTTTTACTGAAGTAGAACCGACGCTAAATAAAACCATATAATAAACATATGCAGCTCAGCAGACGTTAGTTTACATACAGATAATTTGTATATAAAATACATACAGATAGTTTGTATGTAAAATTACATACAAATAGTTTGTATGTAAAAGTAACACATAAATGTGATACAAACCAAAAGCTTCTCATCCAAATCACGAACAAAACTATTACCAACTTTAGTGGTGCGGTTTGCGTCCCACGATGATATCCAGCCCAGAATTCCAGGAAAGTGTTAACATTTCGGTAAAATACGACATTTCTCATAAGTTAGTCGATCAAAGGCCTGGAATAAACGGATGAGTTATCACCGTTGCTACTGAGGAAACCCACGACTTTGATCTAACCAATTAGGCACGTTGGTGATCTAACGAGTATGTCATTCCTGGTACTCAGTTCCATAAATAAAGAAATGGTCTCATATATTTTCTTGGTAATACGACACCTAAAATAATTTTGACCTGGAAGTACAGTCTAATTGGTGAAAATATAAACTTTTTTACCTTACGAGTACTTTACAGACCATACGCACGTATATATTTTCTTCATCGGTAAACATGCAAAATTCTACTGTGGCATCAGAAAAGCTTAAACTTGAATAACATGACAAAGGACTGGAAAGTAGTCAATTTTTTACAGCAGTAGTCTATTTAGATCAGATTTATATATATATATATATATATATATATATATATATATATATATATATATATATATATATATTTACGTTAAATTTTAGAAATGGCAATTGCCTTATTTAATTTCAATAAACATTGAATCGCAAAAAGTACTTGCTCCGCCGGGAGTCGAACCCGGATCTCTCACAAATACAACGTAATTGAATCGGAAAAAAGTAAGCGCTCTGTGGTGTAATGGTAGCACATTCACCCGGAAAGTGAGAGATCCGGCGGAGCAAGTACTTTTTGCGATTCAATGTTTATTGAAATTATATATATATATATATATATATATATATATATATATATATATATATATATTTGATCGAGGGAACAAAACAAACTCTATTATGGCGTAATAAATATAATTGTTTACAACCAGACATGCTTCTTCATGCACAAAACCTGAAATAAAAACGCACTATACAGTGAAAAAAAGTTTACACTAAACATTTCTACTTCTGATTCACAACTGTATAAGGGCTTCACCATATTACTTAATAAATACTTTCACTCAGATTAAAATTAATCAGAGTTTTAACAAAATATTATGTAATGTTAAAGAGCAACTTATATAATATTCCAATGGTGCAGAAAAAATATGTTTCACTGTCGGAATTCAGGTCCCCAAAATATTTCATACCAAACATAAATTTAAATCATTCTGAAATCAGGATATTTATGTATTATTCGGGGGACATCACTTACCTCAGGAGTGTTTATTCTGCCATTGAGAAAGGATATTGCCTACGCGTCCCTGTTCAATATAAAATGGCAACCTAAGATTGTATATTAGTTCTATATAATGGCTACCATTAACGTAAGTTCAATAGCGTTAACATACTATGTTCTGATAATAAATAAATTGAAGTAGGCTAGCAATATATCAAGACGGGCTAACAATAGACTCAGCAGTTTACAGTCGCTGATTATGTTAGCACCGTCTCAACCAATGTTTCCTTGCTGACGCAGTGTCACAACGCGATGCTCCAGAGAGTATCATACAAACATTTAAATTGTTTAGTTTCTACATACAACGTAGCTATGGGAGGCAGGGGTAATTTAATTTAATTTTGAGTTTTGCTCCAATTTACCTCCTTTTTATTGTAGCGTCTGGTATCTGACGCTGTCTCAGACTTGAAACCTGGAATGTGGAGTCTTGTGCGTCTGAAGAGATTTAAAGAAAGTCGACAACGAAGAAGCTCAAAACCATGTTTATTTACATCGTTTCGACATCAGAAACACGTATAAATATATGAATTGGTAGTCTCATTGTCTCATCAGGTACACATTTGAGTGCACTACGATGAGATAAACACGATCTCTAAGCACGGTTGAAAAAGCGTGGATTTCAACTGTGCATGTTTATCACAAGTAACTTATAGTGAAACCATTGGGGATCTACGCCTGGTCAGTTGGCACAGTTCGGTAGGTGTTTCGGACTGATAACAATATCGTGTTGGATAGATAATGGAAGAATCGCCAGTTTGATTCACAGCGGAGGCTATCTGTTGGGTATTTCACCTTGTCATCCTAATTCTCTGACGTTCTCAAGATGGGGGCCGAGAACGAGGATTCAATAAAAAGTACCAACACTTTTTAATTAGGTCAGAATGCGGTTTCCCATTTGCAAAACCCGAGGAATGAAACAGACATCATTGACAAATTTTATATGACACCGGGTTTAGAAAGAACATAATCATGCAACAAAATTAATTCTCAGTAAACTCCATATTTTAAATAAAATATTTAAGAAACATAATTGTTAAAAAACTGTGCTTAAAGTAACATTAGGAACAGGAATTACATTACTTAAGTTAGTGACCACATCACGCACCGATAATAGAAAGAGGCGTGTAGTTCACTGTTTGTAAGCCTTGTGGATTAATACGTTATGTAGATGCGAGGCATGTTACTTGTTATTCATACATTCCAGACATATCTTCCCCTTCTTCCTTCGACTTGGAACATACGCTTGAGTGAGTTTTATTTCTAGTACAAATAGTGTCAACATTAGACCTCAAAATGACGGTGTCTCTAAGAAGCTAGATGTGACGCATAAAGTTTATTAACATTAGTGGTCTGTTGAATTAATACTTTTCTTGGCAAAAACATTTCATAAGACACTTCAAATTTGAATTTTAAATCATAGTGTTTTCAAAGTAATGGAGGAGGGTTGACCCTTAAATGGCTTTAACACTGAGTTAACAGATATGTGTTTGACTGGTTTTGTCATCGATATGCATAGATAAAAATAACTATCTTAAAATTTAGGTTATTTTAATTAAATTAAAATATATTATGTTGTCTGAGATTTTATAATAATAATCTTTAAGTTTTTGTGTCCTACTATACATATTTTCATGAAAATTTAAAAACTTAAGTATAAAAATTCAAATTGAATTTTTGCTGAGAAAATTAATAGTCCTATTTGACAATGACTGATCCAGTTAAACTTCAGTAGCTCTAAGAATGATTGTTGTGATTTAGCTCTAAATTTAGAGTAGATATCGGCTGAGTGTTGGCAGTTCCTATCCCTCGTGGGGATAGATAAAATTAATTTCAGACTGTCGAATTATAGACATATAATATTTGGCCTAAATGAGCCTAAATTTTATATTAACAAAACGCTGATTCTCTATGGATATGCTGTTACTCACCTGATAAAGTTAAAAGAGTGCAGGTATTTGGACAAATGCAACAGTTAAATGTAAAAAAATGTTAATTGCTTCAGAGGATAGGAATCTATCCTCTTCTGTTGAAAACCATGTTAAGCGTTCACAACAAAGTTAAAGCCAGTAAGTAAAAATAGGGCGATGGAAAATCATAGGTCAGAGTAAACAAAATAACATATTCAACGTAAAAACACGAAGCATGCACAAAAAAAAAACCAAGAGACCGTTTAAAATTTGTAAATTTTTATACCGTGACGATCGTCATTTACTATTCACTGGTCAATTTACAGTAGTTGGTCTTTTATTGCAGACATATTTTAAACTGAAATCTTTAATTCGGTTTTAATAATTAGAGTTTTGTTTTTTATAAAAATATATTTTAGAAATATAGTGCATGGAAATGAACATAGTTGTTGTATTTTCTGACTTATGCGTGTTACATCAATTTGGCTTGATTTGTTTACTTAACCTAGAATGTTTGTTTAACCTAATAGGTTAGTTATGTTCGTAATGGAAACACAACGTAAACATTTTTGATAATACTCTGCAAAATCCCACTGAAATAAAATGCAACATTATCCAACTCAGTGCTGCCTATATATAAATGAAGCTTCCGGTAAAAATTCGAGTCCATAAGTAACTCCGTTTTCAATATATAGTGTAGATAAAGGGATCAAAAAATTGTGTAACTTCCTAAAAGTTTATGGCAATTTATACAATTCAGTTTGCACATGTATACTGAATTTAGAGTAAAACTAAGTAGATTCCATAAATACGTGTCAAATGCCTTCACCATTTTACCCCATACAATAGGAATTTGAATACATTTAAAAACGGTTTAAAGAGTTTAAGATGTATAAAGAATAAAAAATCACACCCCTTAGGGCCTTCGAGATAAAGACAATCATTAATCAATAAGTGTAATTTTTCCTTTGGCAGGGAACTTCGGACGCTAAAATAATGAATGGGCCCGCAATCTGAATAGGAAAACAATCAGGAACTGTAAAGTTTAAAAATATTAGATGATGATCTAGACGACGGATTCCAGTGACTATGTAGTTTCTTAAATCCAAAATTTCTACAGGTTGGGTTCGTAAGTACAAGTAATTTGATATGCCAAATTATTAAATGAGACGTAATCTTACACAGAGTTCTAAGTATTAAGAAACACATATGTTCCACATACCGATAAACAACGAGGCCTTTATAGTGGATATTAACCGGCCTATTCTTGAGTCCTACGATTAAATTAGTTCCAGAAATATATGGATTTACACATATTAAAGATATCATCGAGGTAACGTTAGATATTCAGAGAGTTAAAAGACCAAGAAACAAATTTGGGACCACAGTAACTTAAAGTAACATCGTGAGTTATTTAAAGTAACGCCATTGGTCCCATGCTAATCAAATATAAATTTGAAGGTACTGCTGGTTTCCCCTCCAAAATACAATGATTTTTTCCAATTAAATAGTGAAAAGATACGAGATTTTCAGCATGTTCTATGCCTTATCTGTTACTAAACACTGAGGATTATTAATACATTCTCTCTCTCTCTCTCTCTCTCTCTCTCTCTCTATATATATATATATATATATATATATATATATATATATATATATATATATCCAGTGCACAGGTTAATGTAAATAATGGAAAATTATACTGTGAATTATTCTAACCAATAAGGTGCTACAGAAAACCACGTAGAGAGGTTAGACCCGCGGTATTTTCTCATTAAATAAAATTTAAGAATGATATATTTCTCGTACCAGTAAGATTAAACGCCGGGGCGGCAAATCACGAATTTGACGTTACCAAACGTATTCTGCTCACCCTCCTGAACAAAAAATATATATAGTACTATGGGGGTGCAAATGACAAATAACATGATTTTAGGGGGTATATTGATAAGTGGTTAAGTTCCTAATGTTTTAATGTTCAGTTTGTGTCTGTGTCTGGATAATCTGTTTACTTGAATATTATCTGCGGCCAGGACTGATAGCAGCCTGATAACGTACCTGTTATCTGAGTTCCCCGGGGCATGGGTCAGTTCTACACAAGATATCGTGTTCAGTAGGTCGGATTGAGTGAGTGCGTTTCCAATGATGAATCAACCATCCACTAGTTCAACCAACCCTAGTGAATTGTGTGTGTCGGAGTGTTTCGTAGGGCACGTAAAGAGTTTACGTTTTAACCAAAACGAAATTATCTCTTTTTTTAATTGAACATGGAATTTTTTTAAATGAGTGTATGTGTTCGTCGTGCGGTCGAGTGGTGTTTTTAAACCGGGAGACTTTGTCGTTTCGTTGTGATAGACGACTTTTTTGTTGCTGCTGCTCAGCTGTATCCGCCAACACACTAATGGTATGTGTTCTCTGATCCATCTATATATTTGAGTTTTTCATGATTTATTTAGTTTTTTAACTTTACATAATTGCCTTTGCATTACATTTCAATTTATATTTTTGATCAGCCCCTCTAGTATTTTATATTTTACTGATAGGTACTATCTCGAGGGATGTTTTTCTATTTTATTTATGGCCGGAGGCACTCGTAATTAATTTTTTTCTCGAAATTAAGAAAAACATTTATTTTTATAAAAATTCTGCTCATTTCTGTATTATTTTTCATTTACGTTTGCAAAGATGGCGGCGCAACCGGTGACGTCATCACGAGGTTCAATCATTGGCCACAAAAGGTCACGTGACGCTAGACGTGGATGTAGAACATGGAGATATTACTGAAAAGTTATTTAATTTTTCATTTTCTAGAACTTCGTTATTTCTCATTTCCACCCCATCAAACCTTATACTTTTTTGTTCTATATGACGATTCCAATAAGTTTTTAACGCAAAACTCGTATTTTTCCGCCCCGGCCGTTAATATGATAATTACCATATTTCTATATCACAGATCCGTTTTATTCTCTAGAATCAAGTTTCTTCGTGAATGCTTTATTTTTAATTCTTAAAATTCTTAAACATATAGACGTAATTTATCATTTTAACGAAATTCACTTTATGCAAGAGAATTATATCCCCTTTTAAATTAGTTTCTTTTAAGAAATCGTTTAAGATTAGTGCCATTAAAATGTTTTAATCATGTGTCGATTGGCCACAGCTAAAGAATAGAACCAATCAAGCTTGGAATTGCAGCCTAATGAGCTATTTTAAGTCTTCCAACCCTCCCTCTGAAACATCGATTCTAGAAGAGTTTATTGTCAGTGCAGAATTAAGTTTCAGTCGAGATGACATATGGATTTCTTGAGTCTGTGGTCCTGTCTTGACTTACACACCTGAATACTTTTAAGGTAGTCCAGCTTATTTACATTCTAACAACAATATCAAATAGTAAATGCTCAGGATGTTTCGTGCTTTAAGAATATGTTGAAGTGTGATATTACTTAACTTAAGCTATCATTGATTACTCCTAAATTATATACAATAATAAAACTGACCAAGGCCATTTTATAAATAAAATACTCGTATTAAAAATTAACTTGATATTAACAAGTAAGCTTGTTATTAATTTAAAACAAACACTCCAATAATATAGGTGTTTAATTTGTGTGAGGCCTTTCTTACTCAATGACTGCACCATCAGACCCACATAACTGAAATAAATAAGTGGTTACAATAATAACAATTTTGTACTAAATAAAAACATATCTCATTAAAAATATATAGGATAATATCCTATGTCGGGACATTATGTCTCTGTATATATAAAATAAAATTTATATTTATTTAGATCAAATAAATTAACGGTAAATTTTGAAAAGGCCCAGGTTCGTTGTTTACTAGATTATATTGGTTCTTCTTTATAAAAATTGTTTCATTTCCATCAAGGATTTTTTTTATTTTACACTTGAATTAATATGATACATCGACTTTAAGCTCATTACTAAAACAACCAGGTCGTAAAAGTATATGAGATTTAATGGTGTTCTTAGACCAAGAGAGCTACTAGAGCGGATGACTATTAAGGTCTGACCAGTTGCAACTTATCAAGTATAATTTCAAGGAAAATCTAAGGATCTTAAGAGTAAATCTAAAGTATGGAGAAACAAAGAAGGTGGATTTACAGCATCATCTGGATTAGAGGAATCAGAGTGGAAAAATTTACATTTTATGGTGAACATAGGTTTTATAAATCCAGTGATCACAGAGATCAGAATTTTTTTATAAATAGCAAACTAGAAGTCAATTATTTCAAATTATTCCTTAAGCCCAAAACATAATGTGCTATAGAGAACAAAACTTAAATATTTACTGGTGAATAAATATGTAGTATTGATGGTTCAGTCCCGTCCTCATTTTGTTCCTCATTAAAAACACAGTATTTGCAATGAAACTAAGCCTCACAACTTTTACTGTCGCCATCACACTACGGCGCAAGAAATTTCTAAGGTTATTTTAAATGCTATTAATTAGATCATTTTAAAAGGCATAATAAACATATTTATAGATAAATTTTATCTTAAACCTATTTCTCTGATCCTTATACTTATAATTAAGCCCAGGAATATTGTTCCTTTCAATGATTTTTTGTGATATTCAATTATTCCCAAACAAGAGATTCTAGGTATGTAAGGTCTAATTATCTGTGTGGCACGTATTTAAAATGCATACAAGTTCCAACGAAGCCATGTAATATATATGGTAAAATATATGTGGTAAAATATATTTGGTCTATGTTATTGTTACGAGAGCGTGGGAGAATGTTCCAGATAAACGGGCCAACCCCCTAAACAAAGATGAATAGCCTTGTTGGAAAGAGAGCGGTCAGTGGGTTTGGTCAGCTTATTTGATTCGGCCATCCCTCGGCCCTTGTAGGAGCAGTGGGTGGACGCTTAAAACCTTCTTCACTTGTGTAGAGGGTATGAACCTTTCCACTTGAATATTCGGGAAGCACCAGTGGCCTTATAAGGAGCTGTAACCACACCGCGAATAGAATTGAGCTCCAGAAGTGAACTTTTGAGTTAACGTAATTAGTGATAAATAGTCTTGACAGTTTGAATTATTGCTAATAATTATTGAATGTGTCACTTTTAAATAGACTCTATGTATTTCTATAGTTAATTTAGTTAATCGTGAGTTGTATCAGAATACATTAGTGAGTTTATTTGATACCAGCCTAGTTTTAAGTGGATATTAAGTATATTTATTTATAGGATTAATAAATATTTTATGGAAACAATATCCGCCGAGCCTCTTGAAGCAAACCCGTAAGATTATCATGAGTTAAACAAATGTTCATGTGGGAATTTGCATGTATTTTATTTACTTTGGATGTGGTCCAAAATTCTTGAACTATATTATCAGGAATGAGTGTATGGCTGGCAAATGCAATGAAAGAAAAATAGGTTTGGAAAATTATATTTACTTTGAGTTTTGTTTTGTCATTTGTGACTAGGTTTCACGTTTACTAATATTTCACATACTAGCTATTCACTGCCTTTCACATGCAATTTTCAAAAGCAAGATCTGTTGTCTTCTTATTAAAATCACTTGTATGATGAAGGTTGAGTGACAAATAATTTATAATTTTCTTTTTTAGATAATAATTATTTGTTATTATACTGATTAAAATTTCAATTCATAAAGTTCCGTATTGAATACGTTCTCTCAGAAAATGTTTTAAAGAAACTGACTTAAATGCAATTGGTGTAGCAACTGTGCATTTGTGCAATAAATCTTGATGGAAATGATACAACAATCCAATAATTTTGAAATAAAAATATCATTATTAAAGGGAAAAATAAAACTATAACATGTAAGACTAAGTATAATTATTTGGTATTTTGTCACTGACATAGGGATATATCAAACAGTTATTTCGTTTGATTTTTAGTAAAACGTTTATTTTGTTTTTTCAGGACATTAGATAATATTAAATACTTCATTCTATTAGTGTATTGATTTCATAACTATGAAATATAAGATACAAGAGCATCAATTACTTTAATTTATTGTCACGTTAATCTTTCTTCACTATGCACTAATTTTAGAGTTTGAGGAATTAATGTTAACATATTATTCTGATCAGAAGAAAACTAAAACAGGCGATCTGTATACGAAGACGGTTTAACGACAGAATCAGCAGCTACGGTTACTGATTACGTCGGCACTGACTCAACCACCGCTTCTTGCTGACGCAGAATGCACAATCTACGCTGCACTGTATCACCCAGAGAATCTTACAAATGGTTCAATTGATTTAATACTTACTTACCATTAAAATAAATATTTCATACATTTATTTCAAGCGTCAATAAAATAATAATATCACGGTAATATCGACATCATGTCAAGTGGATTAGTTAAGACTGGCTAAAAGCCTTCTAGTAGTCAATTTTAAACGTGTTATATTTTTCTTTGTCTAACTATTTATATGGGCAGAGTACAAAATATAACTATCTTGAGTAATTTTATTATCTGCTCTATCTCTCAGTGGTTTTTTAAATGGACCACCATTATCATCTTAGAAACTAAAAATCTAAAAACTAAAAATTTTAAAATTACCCTGTCATAATATGTCCTGAGTAAACTTTAAATCTTGTCTTGATAGGAAGTCGCTAAACAGTATATCAAATCTTTTGGTAAGAAAGTGACAAAAGGCCGGTAGTAGAACTATGACTATAATGGGCTGTATAGATCAAGTATACATATGTTTTTGCTCGTGGCAAAACAAACAACTTTTCCATGCAGTAATAAATATAATTGGTTAGAACCAGACTTGCTTCTTCATGCACCAAACCTGAAATAATATCGTACTATTTTCACTGGAAAACATTCACCGTTAACATATAAACGTCCGATTCAAAACTTTATCAAGGCTCAACCGTATTCTATAATAAGTACTTCTCTTGAAAGGCAATCGACTCAGGGAAATTTATATATGCCATTGGTACTCAAACAAGCGTATTTTAATGAGCGAGGTCAAGTCCCCAGTATATGTATCTTGAAACTTATATTTCAAGTTAAATATCCTCTAGCGACAATCATGTATCTGAGGAGTATTTATTCTGCCATTGAGAAAGGGAATGTGTATGCAAATCTGTTATTCGATAAGAAATTGAAACTAAGTATGGTATTCTAGCTTTATATAAATTTTATTTATTTTCTAAAAAAATAAAATAAAATACCAACTTAGATACCATTAGTCAATTCAAAGAAACAGGATTAACACATTTTGTTCTGATCGGAAATAGGCGAGCAACATACCAAGACGGCCTTACTATAGACTCAGCAGTTTACAGTTTACTGATTACGTCAGCACCGTCTCAACTATTGGTTCCTTGCTGAAGCAGCATCACATTGCTCTGCACCAAGAGAGAAACTGCTTAAACATATTATCAGAAAAAATATCTTAGTAAAAAGCTCATATTATCATCATACATTTAATTGAAGAGTAACAATGTTTTAACAGAATATAGAACTTTATGCAAAGTGGAAAAAACATTATGTAAATGAAAAATAAATACAGACTACCCTTCTAATCATTTAAACAGTTTTATTAAATATTGAACATTATAATTGGCTGAGCTTAGGCAAAACCTGTCACTTGAGGACCTGAAAAAATTGGTCTGTCTCTCCGCACTATACACTAAATCGAACTGACAGCGCAGACGTAAAAGTTAGATTTCTAATATTTTTACACAGGCCTTAGGGGGAACCATGAAGACAACGGGAAACTAGCAGCATAAATCAATTTGTAAAGGAGATGAATATATTCTAATGAGGGCTTATTAAGAAACTTGTGAATTTCTCGCAAATCAAAAATACAAAAATAAATTTTTGATTGTACATATCACTTCATGGGCTACGGCTGGGTGTTATAAAATATTTAAATTGTTTTATGGTTATTTATGATGGCAACGGGAAGAAGCATAATTAATAAACATGTAAGCAGACTTAGTACAACCATACGTGGTTTTAACATGTAGAATTTTTATTCTCAAAGTAAAAAAATAACAGAGCGGAATTTCATCATTAAATACAGTATTTTCAGTGATTTAAGTGTGTAGCATAAATTTAAAAAAATGTTGTACATGTTTCTTAATTTAAACACTGAATTTCGCTTTTCTGTCGGATATACGTAATAATTTATTTTCTTTGTGATTGTGTATATACATTAATTATTGTTATAAATTGGCAATAGCCATCAATAAACATCGAATCACAAAAAGCACTTGCTCCGCCGGGACTCGAACGCGGATCTCTCACTTGCCAGGTATATGATCTACCATTACACCACAGAGCGCTTACTTTTGACGATTTAATTATTTTCTATTTGGCCGTATCTGTAACATATGCGTTTCAATAACCAAAATAAAATATGATTGGAAGACCAAATACTATTCAAACGACTTTTATTTACATTAATTAAATTTGTATAAATAGCAATAGCCGAAATTATACAAATTTAAGTCATGCAAATTTAATTTATACTTGCTTTTTTATATGAAATTCATACAATCCGTTGAATTAATTCTGGACAAAATTTAAACCTCTCAAATGTGTCGCAATAGATTAATCCGCTAAATATTTTCTTATATGATCAAGGTAAATTGCTGTTTGGAAAGAAATATTTGAAAGCTTCAAATTCGTTAGTATAGGTCTTTTTCCAGCAACTTTCCGCTGACAAGTGGCCTGACCAAGTAAACAAAACCTCTCTCACATGACTTTTTATGTTTTATATACTTAAGCTGTATATATTTATTAATATTTATAAATTTTTCATGGAATAAGTGTCAGTTTTTATACTAGTCCAGTCAGTGTTCCACCAACCAGCAAATAAATAAAAATTATTTTAAACTTGATATTCCTCCATTCACAAAAGCCTCGTAATCAAATATCCAGTCAAATGTTCTAATCCCTATCCCTACAGAACTCTCTTCTTATTTATGATATGTTAATATATTTTAACGGTTATAATTGATGACGCTTTATTCAAATATGTATTATTGCATAATATTTGGAAAGAGGAAGTAGGGACTAAACCCAAATTTAAATAAACTTTTCGCGTCAAAATATCGAATTTGTTCGTAATTTAAGGGGACTTGGACAAAAAAAAAAATATTTTTAACATTTATTTTTTATTTTTTTTTATTGTAGTTTGACATTTTCAGAATACAATGATATTAATATTATCACTCACAAAAATTTCTAAATGCTTCAAATAAATTTTTGAAGTTGCCTCTGCAACGCCATTGACGGCTGTATCCAGTGTTGAGCTTTCTTATAGTGCTGATTTTACTGATTTATTATTTACTTACTCTTAGGTTTTGTTTCTCTATGACCTTAACAGTTTTGACAGATGTCTGCTTGTTTTGTTATTGTAAATTGTTTGTAACCTAGCAAATTTGTTGTTCTGACAATATTTTGTTATTATTGGAAGTTGACTCAGTGTTTATAGACTTTTATTTCAAAGTGATCTTTGATAATATAAATGACTAGACCTAAAGGAATCTTTAAAAAACTTACCAATAAAGGTAATAGGTTTTATAAAAGGTTACCTTCAGTTTCACCAGATGAAAACTCAACAGTTAGGCCTCGGCCTACTACTCCAAAAGTTGTAGTGCCACCCAGTTCTTCTGAGAAGAAATTAGGTAGTAGTGATGACCAAGGAAAGTCGAGTGAAGAAAAGAAGGAGAGCTCTTGGAGAGGAAGAGGAGAATGATGAACATTATGTTCCTGGAGGGTTTTAGAGCTGAAGTATTGTAAAAAACATACTTTTTATCTAAATTTTTTGGTTTTTTTGCGTTTTCCCGAAAATTTTGATTTTTTACACAAATGACCCGTTTTCTCTGAAAGTACTAAAGATAACAAGCTGAAATTTTTACAGGATGTTTAGTACTTATCTATGATGCTACTGATCTACAAAGAAACAATTATAACAAGTATTGACTTATTAGGCCTCATTTTACTGAAAAATAGTCTTTATTTCAGGGTTATTTTGAACTCGCTTGATAAAAATAATCACAACTTGGATAAACAGAGTTATAAGTTCATAAAAATAGATCAGTAGCTTTGTATAGGACCACATAGTAAGTGATAAAAATATCAGGTTGGTATCTTTATTACTTTCTAAGATAATGGGACACAAAAGTACCTAATTTAATATGGGTTTATATGGAGCGTTCAAGTCCCCTTAAAAACAAATGTCATACAAACCAGTGTGCATTTAATTGTTTATGCATTTTTTAAATTTTATTCGTACCATTTTTCAACCGATTTGCCCGCTAGTTTCGATGTAATATTACAAATTTTTATTGAATTTAATTTTGTGATTTCAGAGTGTGATTTGTTAGATAGAGTTCATACATTTATATTTTATATAACTTATGTAAAAAATAAATATAATTACAAATTAATTATAATCATTACTATCTAATCCTAATTTCTAAAAAACTATATTTTGTATGTTAGTTTTATAACTTTTCTTCCTAATCATAAAGGATAGGTTCGTTTAATTGCAAAATATAGTATTTTAAATATTGGTTTTGATTTTTATTACGATATAAGTAGATCATTATCATCACCTTCATATTATTTTGAAGAATCTCACGTTTTTAAACAATGATTCTACGTAATATTTTCTAACTTAAAGACTAAAGAGTAAAAAACATTAGCATATATGATTTTTGACCTTTCTACCTCAGTGATCATAGTCCTACTCATTTTGTGATAAATATAACATTTCCTATATTTCCTAGTAAATATTGTAGTAATAGCAATATTTTATCAACTTTAAACGTGTGGAAGAATTAAAAACAATAATTTGTTTAAGTACTAAAATATTGTTATTACTAAGAGATTTTTACAACGAATTTCGTGAATGCTGTGTTGAAATCATCTTGCTCAATTACTCTAAACCTGTAATTTTTTTATGACCTGAAACCACGACTGTTTTTATGACTCCAGAGTCCTACTTTGTATAATAGTCCGTCTATATGTGCGATACTTTTGATATAAAGGAAATTTGTATATATGGTCCTCTTGGTTGAAAAATACACATATTCATTTTAGGATCAAAATTTCAAAACTAAAAATAAATATATCATAATTTTAGTGCATTTTTGTAATTTTTTGTGATACAATTTTTTTTGTTAGATTCGTTGAAATTATAAGATTTGATTTTTTTTAAGTCGTTAATTTCTGCCTTATTCTAAGATATGCCGCCGAATTAGATCATATGTTGGTCTAATGTGATGTTTTTCCTCATTAAATGGTTGAGTCCATCCAACTTTAGTGTTATTCGATAGCTATTATCTATAAAGCATATTTTACATAATACTAGAGAACCTTTAAAAAGAGAACCTTTAAAGAACCTTTAGAGAACCTTTTAAAGTGTGCAAATATTTCTGTATGTTACTTTGAATGTTTATCACCAGTGACATATGTAAAGAGTTATGGATTTATGCTGAGGTAGTTTGCACAGATTAGTAGGTAATTTGGACTAAATACGATATCGCGGTGGGCATATACCACAAAGATAACATGTTCGAACCTCTGGCTGGACCATCTGTTGAGTATATTCCCTCATTACATAACATCTAATTCACTGACTCTGTTAAGATGATAAGGAAGAGATGTTACGAGAAAATAAAACTGAGAAATTTTAATTGACTCAGAATGTAGTTTCTCATTCACAAATGAGGAATACAAAAGACATCATTAAGAAATGCTATATTATACCGAGTTTGGAAAGAATATAATTATGAAACAATATCTCTTATCAGCAAATTCCATATTTTTAAATAAAATATTCACAAAACCTTGTATTCATTGCAAAACAACTTTGCTTAAAGTAACGTAAGAAGCAGGAATTACATTACAAAAGTTAGTGTCCATATTACGCACCGATAGTAACAGAGGCGTGTAGTTCACCGTGTAACTTGGCCCTGTGGATTAATACTTTATGCAGATACGAGGCTTGTTACTTGTTATTCATACATTCCCGACACACTCTTCCCTTCTTCCTTCGTCGCGGTACATACGCCTGAGTGTGTTTATTTCCGGCACAGTTAGTGCCTACATGAGACCTCAAAGTGCCGATGTCTATAAGCAGTGAAATGTGACGAAAAACATTTTTAATATTAGTGCTCGCTTGAATTAATAATTTGTTTGAGAAGAACATTTCACTTAATACTTCAGATAGAAGTTTAAATTCAGGAGTAATAATAGGTACAGTACGAAAACACTGAAAATACTAGATTATAATGAGTGAAAGTAAAGGCTTTTTCATTGAAGAGTGTTTTACAAACTCGGTCGGGAAAGTCTTTTACAATCAAAAAACCGTCTACTTCCGCCATATTTTTATCTAAGTTGTTTTTTTGCTGCAGTAACTTTAACGTTGATATGAAATGCTAACTTAAAATAGTGTTTCCTACTATATTAATATACTTCCAGTCTACAGTTTTTCCACCACCTGTTGTACACTTGGTACTAAGTACGAGTAGTTTATTATTGATATATGATATTAAATATTTTAATTTATTTAAAGCACTTTTGCAGCTATTGATTCACTGATAACGTAGCAATGAACGCCATTAACCATTTTAAATACAACATTATTATTCTTAAGTAACGTGAAGTACACGAACCAATATTTATATAACACCATGTCATTACGTGTGTGCATAATTGTGTAAATCAGCTCAAATTCGCGTTGTTTCTCAGTTGCAACGGCCTTCACTCATCCGGGATTCCAGACAACCGTTCGACCGACAAACCCGTGACATGTGTCCGTCTTACCGCAAGATGAACACTTTCTTGGAATTTCAGATTGGAAACCTTGACATTACGCAAACAACGTCACCAACTTTGTTATTGTTCTTTCCCAATTCGGACTAGAAGCCTTTGGTTTTTTATTACATTTACTTACATTACACGTATTAAGTTATAGATATATGCTATCTAACTGTAAACAAAAATCTTCTGCTGAACTTCAGTTGTTTTGAGGCTGCTAAATCTGTGGTGTTATTTGAAAACAACAATGAAAGAAATCTTCAGATGTAAAACATATTAGAACCTGTACAATTTAAAAATTATTTCGATACAATATCTTTTTTTAGTTATCACCTTAAAATTTTACGCTTATAATTTTACGTTAAAGAAAGGGATAAATTATTCTCTAGCAGTTTAAAATCCATAAAACTAATATTTAACTACGCCTTTAATTTCTTAAACAAGTTATTTAGTAAGTTACATAAATTTAGACTTTGATCGCTCAATTTAGCAATACATGAATTAAATCCTACGTTTAACATGTTTTATTGGATGACATTATCAAGAATATTATTGAAAAGCATCATCTTACCTTTAACATTATAACTAAGATTTTTGTGAAACTTAATAACATTTATAGTTGTTCTTTAACTACTGTGTCTTCTTGTACTCAGAAAAAAAGATAACATACCTATATATTATTAGATAAAGTTATATATATATATATAACTAATTATATATATAATAATAATTTTATATATATTATTAATTGTGGTTTTATTTGTGTTTAACTACTTATTAGCTACTGATGTTGATAGTTAAATCTTCATTACTAGAGAACTTATTTTACTAACTACAATTGAAGTGCGTGTTTAAAAAGGGAGTTGGCCGAATGTTTTGAGGCGACCTCGAGATATTCGCTTAGTTACACAATAAATTATTCATTTTTCCTTAAAAAATGAAAGCATAACACATTCTGCTTTAAAATTAAAAACAATTTACAATTAAAGTTTTAAGAACTGTAAAACCAATAACGGTAGCTTAAGTTTAACGGCAGGTGTAAAATAGAATAGAATCAACCATCCACTAGTTCAACCAACCCTAGTGAATTGTGTGTGTCGGAGTGTTTCGTAGGGCACGTAAAGAGTTTACGTTTTAACCAAAACGAAATTATCTCTTTTTTAATTGAACATGGAATTTTTTTAAATGAGTGTATGTGTTCGTCGTGCGGTCGAGTGGTGTTTTTAAACCGGGAGACTTTGTCGTTTCGTTGTGATAGACGACTTTTTTGTTGCTGCTGCTCAGCTGTATCCGCCAACACACTAATGGTATGTGTTCTCTGATCCATCTATATATTTGAGTTTTTCATGATTTATTTAGTTTTTTAACTTTACATAATTGCCTTTGCATTACATTTCAATTTATATTTTTGATTAACCCCTCTAGTATTTTATATTTTACTGATAGGTACTATCTCGAGGGATGTTTTTCTTTTATTGAACATCAACGCGGGGCAGCACCGAAGGTGCTGCCGAAGCCCGCGCTGATGGCCGGAGGCACTCGTAATTAATTTTTTTTTCTCGAAATTAAGAAAAACATTTATTTTTATAAAATTTCTGCTCATTTCTGTATTATTTTTCATTTACTTTTGCAAAGATGGCGGCGCAACCGGTGACGTCATCACGAGGTTCAATCATTGGCCACAAAAGGTCACGTGACGCTAGACGTGGATGTAGAACATGGAGATATTACTGAAAAGTTATTTAATTTTTCATGTTTCTAGAACTTCGTTATTTCTCATTTCCACCCCATCAAACCTTATACTTTTTTGTTCTATATGACGATTCCAATAAGTTTTTAACGCAAAACTCGTATTTTTCCGCCCCGGCCGTTAATATGATAATTACCATATTTCTATATCACAGATTCCGTTTTATTCTCTAGAATCAAGTTTCTTCGTGAATGTTTTATTTTTAATTCTTAAAATTCTTAACATATAGACGTAATTTATCATTTTAACGAAATTCACTTTATGCAAGAGAATTATATCCCCTTTTAAATTAGTTTCTTTTAAGAAATCGTTTAAGATTAGTGCCATTAAAATGTTTTAATCATGTGTCGATTGGCCACAGCTAAAGAATAGAACCAATCAAGCTTGGAATTGCAGCCTAATGAGCTATTTTAAGTCTTCCAACCCTCCCTCTGAAACATCGATTCTAGAAGAGTTTATTGGCCAGTGCAGCATTAAGTTTCAGTCCAGATGACATATGGATTTCTTGAGTCTGTGGTCCTGTCTTGACTTACACACCTGAATACTTTTAAGGTAGTCCAGCTTATTTACATTCTAACAACAATATCAAATAGTAAATGCTCAGGATGTTTCGTGCTTTAAGAATATGTTGAAGTGTGATATTACTTAACTTAAGCTATCATTGATTACTCCTAAATTATATACAATAATAAAACTGACCAAGGCCATTTTATAAATAAAATACTCGTATTAAAAATTAACTTGATATTAACAAGTAAGCTTGTTATTAATTTAAAACAAACACTCCAATAATATAGGTGTTTAATTTGTGTGAGGCCTTTCTTACTCAATGACTGCACCATTAGACCCACATAACTGAAATAAGTGGTTACAATAATAACAATTTTGTACTAAATAAAAACATATCTCATTAAAAATATATAGGATAATATCCTATGTCGGGACATTATGTCTCTGTATATATAAAATAAAATTTATATTTATTTAGATCAAATAAATTAACGGTAAATTTTGAAAAGGGGCCCCAGGTTCGTTGTTTACTAGATTATATTGGTTCTTCTTTATAAAAAATTGTTTCATTTCCATCAAGGATTTTTTTTATTTTACACTTGAAACTAATATGATACATCGACTTTAAGCTCATTACTAAAACAACCAGGTCGTAAAGGTATATGAGATTTAATGGTGTTCTTAGACCAAGAGAGCTACTAGAGCGGATGACTATTAAGGTCTGACCAGTTGCAACTTAATCAAGTATAATTTCAAGGAAAATCTAAGGATCTTAAGAGTAAATCTAAAGTATGGAGAAAACAAAGAAGGTGGATTTACAGCATCATCTGGATTAGAGGAATCAGAGTGGAAAAATTTACATTTTATGGTGAACATAGGTTTTATAAATCCAGTGAATCACAGAGATTCAGGAATTTTTTTATAAATAGCAAAACTAGAAGTCAATTATTTCAAATTATTCACTTAAGCCCAAAACATAATGTGCTATAGAGAACAAAACTTAAATATTTACTGGTGAATAAATATGTAGTATTGATGGTTCAGTCCCGTCCTCATTTTGTTCCTCATTAAAAACACAGTATTTGCAATGAAACTAAGCCTCTCACAACTTTTACTGTCTCGATCACACTACGGCGCAAGAAATTTCTAAGGTTATTTTAATGCTATTAATTAGATCATTTTAAAAGGCATAATAAACATATTTATAGATAAATTTTATCTTAACCTATTTCTCTGATCCTTATACTTATAATTAAGCCCAGGAATATTGTTCCTTTCAATGATTTTTGTGATATTCAATTATTCCCAAACAAGAGATTCTAGGTATGTTAAAGTCTAATTAATTATCTGTGTGGCAACGTATTTAAAATGCATCACAAGTTCCAACGAAGCCATGTAATACATATGGTTAAAATATATGTGGTAAAATATATTTGGTCTATGTTATTGTTACGAGAGCGTGGGAGAATGTTCCAGATAAACGGGCCAACCCCCTAAACAAAGATGAATAGCCTTGTTGGAAAGAGAGCGGGTCAAGTGGGTTTGGTCAGCTTATTTGATTCGGCCATCCCTCGGCCCTTGTAGGAGCAGTGGGTGGACAGTAAATATTCTTGACAGTTGAATAAAATTATTGCTAATAATTATTGAAATGTGTCACTTTTAAATAGACTCTATGTATTTATATAGTTAATTTAGTTAATCGTGAGTTGTATCAGAATAAATTAGTGAGTTTATTTGATACCAGCCTAGTTTTAAGTGGATATTAAGTATATTTATTTATAGGATTAATAAATATTTTATGGAAACAATATCCGCCGAGCCTCATTGAAGCAAACCCGTAAGATTATCAATGAGTTAAAACAAATGTTCATGTGGGAATTTGCATGTATTTTTATTTACTTTGGATGTGGTCCAAAATTCTTGAACTATATTATCAGGAATGAGTGTATGGCTGGCAAATGCAATGAAAGAAAAATAGGTTTGGAAAATTATATTTACTTTGAGTTTTGTTTTGTCATTTGTGACTAGGTTTCACGTTTACTAATATTTCACATACTAGCTATTCACTGCCTTTCACATGCAATTTTCAAAAGCAAGATCTGTTGTCTTCTTAGTAAAATCACTTGTATGATGAAGGTTGAGTGACAAATAATTTATAATTTTCTTTTTTAGATAATAATTATTTGTTATTATACTGATTAAAATTTCAATTCATAAAGTTTCGTATTGAATACGTTTCTCTCAGAAAAATGTTTTAAAGAAACTGGACTTAAATGCAATTGGTGTAGCAAACTGTGCATTTGTGCAAAAAAACTTGATGGAAATGATACAACAATCCAAGAATTTTGAAATAAAAATATATCATTATTTAAAGGGAAAAATAAACTATAACATGTAAGACTAAGTATAATTATTTGGTATTTTATCACTGACTTAGGGATATATCAAACAGTTACTTCGTTAGATTTTTAGTAAAACGTTTATTTTGTTTTTTCGGGACATTAGGTAATATTAAATACTTCATTCTATTAGTATAATTTATTTCATAACTATGCAATATAAAATAATAATGCAAGAGCATCAATTACTTTAATTTATTGTCACGTTAATTTTTCTTCACTATGCACTAATTTTAGAGTTTGAGGAATTAATGTTAAACATATTATTCTGATCAGAAGAAAACTAAAACAGGCGATCTGTATACGAAGACGGTTTTAACGACAGAATCAGCAGCATACGGTTACTGATTACGTCGGCACTGACTCAACCACCGCTTCTTGCTGACGCAGAATGCACAATCTACGCTACGCTGCAACTGTATCACCACAGAGAATCTTACAAATGGTTCAATTGATTTAATACTTACTTACCATTAAAATAAATATTTCATACATTTATTTCAAGCGTCAATAAAATAATAATATCACGGTAATATCGACATCATGTCAAGTGGATTAGTTTAAGACTGGCTAAAAGCCTTCTAGTAGTCAATTTCAAATGTGTTATATTTTTCTTTGTCTAACTATTTATATGGGCAGAGTACAAAATATATAAACTAATCTTGAGTAATTTTATTAGCTGCTCTATCTCTCAGTGGTTTTTTTAAATGGACCACCATTAATCATCTTAGAAACTAAAGAAAATCTAAAAAACTAAAAATTTTAAAATTACCCTGTCATAATGTGTCCCCTGAGTAAACTTTAAATCTTGTCTTGATAGGAAGTCCGCTAAACAGTATATCAAATCTTTTGGTAAGAAAGTGACAAAAGGCCGGTAGTAGAAACTATGACTATAATGGGGCTGTATAGATCAAGTATACATATGTTTTTGCTCGTGGCAAAACAAAACAACTTTGTTTCCATGCAGTAATAAAATATAGTTTGGTTAGAACCAGACTTGCTTCTTCATGCACTCAAACCTGAAATAATATCGTACTATTTTTCACTGGAAAACATTCACCGTTAACATATAAACGTCCGATTCAAAACTTTATCAAGGCTCAACCGTATTCTATAATAAGTACTTCCTCTGAAAAGACAATCGACTCAGGGAAATTTATATATGCCATTGGTACTCAAACAAGCATATTTTAATGAGCGAGGTCAAGTCCCCAGTATATGTATCTTGAAACTTATATTTTCAAGTTAAATATCCTCTAGCGACAATCATGTATCTGTAGGAGTATTTATTCTGCCATTGGAGAAAGGGAATGTGTATGCAAATCTGTTATTCGATAAGAAAATTGAAAACTAAGTATGGTATTCTAGCTTTATATAAATTTTATTTATTTTATAAAAAAATAAAATAAAATACCAACTTAGATACCATTAGTCAATTCAAAGAAAACAGGATTAACACATTTTGTTCTGATCAGAAAATAGGCGAGCAACATACCAAGACGGCCTTTACTATAGACTCAGCAGTTTACAGTCTACTGATTACGCCAGCACCGTCCTCAACTATTGGTTTCCTTGCTGACGTAGCATCACACTGTTCTGCACTAAGAGAGAAACTGCTTAAACATATTATCAGAAAAAATATCTTAGTAAAAAGCTCATATTATCATCATACATTTAATTGAAGAGTAACAATGTTTTAACAGAATATAGAATTTTAAGCAAAGTGGAAAAAACATTATGTAAATGAAAAATAAATACAGACTACCCCTTCTAATCATTTAAACAGTTTTATTAAATATTGAACATTATAATTGGCTGAGCTTAGGCAAAACCTGTCACTTGAGGACCTGAAAAATTGGTCTGTCTCTCCGCACTATACACTAAATCGAACTGACAGCGCAGACGTAAAAGTTAGATTTCTAATATTTTTTACACAGGCCTTAGGGGGAACCATGAAGACAACCGGGAAACTAGCAGCATAAATCAATTTGTAAAAGGAGATGAATATATTCTAATGAGGGCTTATTAAGAAACTTGTGAATTTCTCGCAAATCAAAAATACAAAAATAAATTTTGATTGTACATATCACTTCATGGGCTACGGCTGGGTGTTATAAAATATTTAAATTGTTTTATGGTTATTTATGATGGCAACGGGAAGAAGCATAATTAATAAATATGTAAGCAGACTTAGTGCAATTATACGTAGTTTTAACATGTAGAATTTTTATTCACAAAGTAAAAAACTTTACAGATCGGAATGTCATCATTAAATACAGTATTTTCAGTGATTTAAGTGTGTAGCATAAATTTAAAAAAAAATGTTGCATATGTTTCTTAATTTAAACACTGAAATTAAATCCTAGTTTGTAAAGTAAATGTTAATATATCATGTAAAAGAATCTCTAGAAAGATCTCATCTGTAGACATAAAATTTACTTCAGATTTAATTTCTACATAAATAAGGATGAGTTTCCTATGATTATCTATGTGTAACCATGCATTTGGATGAGCTTCATTGAAACCCATCACTCAATAGCCTGACAAAAATTCTCTTTTCTGTCGGATATATGTAATAATTTATTTTCTTTGGGATTGTATGTATATATATATATATATATATATATATATACACATTAATTAAATTTGTAAAAAGGGCAATAGCCGAATTAATTTCAATAAACATTGAATCACAAAAAGCACTTGCTCCGCCGGGACTGGAACCCGGATCTCTTACTTGCCGGATATATGTGCTACCATTACACCACAGAGCGCTTACTTTTGACGATTCAATTATTATGTTTTTGGCCGTATCTGTAACATATGCGTTTAAATAACCAAATTAACATATGCTCGGAAGACCAAATACCATTCAAAACGACTTTTATTTACATTAATTACATTTGTATAAATAGCAATAGCCGAAATTATACAAATTTGTCATGTAAATTTAATTTATACTTTTTTATATGAAATTCATACAATCCGTTGAATTAATTCTGGATAAAATTGAAACCTCTCAAATAGATTAATCCGCTAAATATATTCTTATATGATCAAGGTAAATTGGTGTTTGAAATAAATATTTGAGAGCTTCAAATTCGTTAGTATAGGTCTTTTCCAGCAACTTTCCGCTGACAAGTGGCCTGACCAAATAAAAAAAACCTCTCTCATATGACTTTTTATGTTTTTATATACTTAAGCTGTATATATTTATTAATATTTATAAAATTTTTCATGGAATAAGTGTCATTTTTATACTAGTCCAGTCAGTGTTCCACGAACCAGCAAATAAATAAAAATTATTTTAAACTTGATATTCCTCCATTCACAAAAGCCTCGTAATCAAATATCCAGTCAAATGTTCTAATTTCCCTATCCCTACAGAACTCTCTTCTTATTTATGATATGTTAATATATTTTAACGGTTATAATTGATGACGCTTTATTCAAATATGTATTATTGCATAATATTTGAAAGAGGAAGTAGGGACTAAACCCAAATTTAAATAAACTTTTCGCGTCAAAATATCGAATTTGTTCGTAATTTAAAAACAAATGTCATACAAACCAGTGTGCATTTAATTGTTTATGCATTTTTTAAATTTTATTCGTACCATTTTTCAACCGATTTGCCGCTAGTTTTCGTTGTAATATTACAAATTTTTTATTTAATTTAATTTTGTGATTTCAGTGTGTGATTTGTTAGATAGAAGTTCATACATTTATATTTTATATAACTTATGTAAAAAATATATATAATTACAAATTAATTATAATCATTACTATCTAATCCTAATTTCTAAAAAACTATATTTTGTATGTTAGTTTTATATCTTTTCTTCCTAATCATAAAGGATAGGTTCGTTTACTTGCAAAATATAGTATTTTAAATATTGGTTTTGATTTTTATTACGATATAAGTAGATCATTATCATCACCATTCATATTATTTTGAGAATCTCACGTTTTTAAACAATGATTCTACGTAATATTTTCTAACTTAAAGACTAAAGAGTAAAAACATTAGCATATATGATTTTTGACCTTTCTACCTCAGTGATCATAGTCCTAGCTCATTTTGTGATAAATATAATATTTCCTAAATTTCCTAGTAAATATTGTAGTAAATAGCAATATTTTATCAACTTTAAACGTGTGAAGAATTAAAAACAATAATTGTTTAAGTACTAAAATATTGTTATTACTAAGAGAATTTTTTAACAACGAATTTCGTGAATGCTGTGTTGAAATCATCTTGTCAAGTTTACACTAAATTACTCTAAACCTGTAATTTTTTATGACCTGAAACCACGACTGTTTTTATGACTCCAGAGTCCTACTTTGTATCATAAGTCCGTCTATATGTGCGATACTTTTGATATAAAGGAAATTTGTATATATGGTCCTCTTGTTGAAAAATACACATATTCATTTTAGGATCAAAATTTCAAAACTAAAAATAAATATATCATAATTTTAGTGCATTTTGTAAATTTTTGTGATAAAAATTTTTTGTTAGATTCGTTGAAATTATAAGAATTTGATTTTTTAAGTCGTTAATTCTGTCTTATTTAAGATATGACGCCGAATTAGATCATATTTTGGTCTAATGTGATGTTTTCCTCATTAAATGGTTGAGTCCATCCAACTTTAGTTTTATTTGATACAAAATTTATAATAGCCGTATTGTATATAAAGCATATCTTTTTACATAATTAGTAAGAGAACCTTTAAAAAGAGGAGAAACCTTTAACAGAAACTCTTTAGAGTAACCTTGTTTTAAAGTGTTGTAAATATTTCTGTATATATTCATTTGAAAAAATTGTTTATCACATACCAAACCAATACATATGTAAAGAGTTATGGATTTTAATGCTGAGGTAGTTGGTTAGTTTTGTCAACAGATTAGTAAGAGTAAATTTTGGGACATAAATAAGATATCGTCGGTGGGGGCTTATCACCAGAAAAGATAACATGTTCGATCCTCTGGCTGGACCATCCTGTTGAGTATAATTCCTCTCATTACATAACATCCTAATTCACTGACTCTGTTAAGATGATAAGAATAAAAGAGATTGTTTACCGAAGAAAATAAAACTGAGAAATTTTAATTGACTCAGAATGTAGTTTCTTCATTCACAAGATGAGGAATACAAAATGACATCATTAAGAAATGCTATATTATTACCGAGTTTTTGGAAAGAATATAATTATGGAAACAATATCTCTTATCCCCAGTATAATTCCGCATATTTTTATTTAAATAAAATATTCACAAAAAACCTTGTGATTCATTGCAAAACAACTTTTGCTTGAAAGTAACGTAAGAAGCAGGAATTACATCTACAAAAGTTAGTTTGTCCATATTACGGGCACCGATAGTAACAGAGGCGTGGTAGTTCACACCGTGTAACTTGGCCCTGTGGAATTAAAATACACGTTTATGCAGATCACGAGGCTTGTTACTTGTTATTCATACAATTCCCGACACAGTCTCCTTCCCTTGCTTCCTTCGTCGTCGAGTTAACATACGCGCCCTGAGTGTGTTTATTTCTCGGCACAATAGGGTTAGTGGCCTACATGAGACGCTCCAAAGTGCCGATTGTCTATAAGCAGTTTGGAAATGTAGACGAAAAAAGCATTTTTAATATTAGTGGTCTCAGCTTGAATTTAATTAATTTGTTTGAGAAGAACATTTTCACTTAAATACTTCAGATAGAGAGTTTAAATTCAGGAGTAATAATAGGTACACGTACGAAAACACATGAAAATTAACTAGATTATAGATGAGTGAAAGTAAAGGCTTTTTCACTTGAAAGAGGTGTTTTAACAAAAAAAAACTCGGTCGGGAGGAAAGTCCTTTACGATCAAAAACCGTCTACTTTCACACCATATTGTTTTCTTATCGTAAGTTGTTTTTTTTGCCATGCAGTAACTTTAACTGGTTTTGATATGAAATAGCTTAACGTTAAAATAGTGTTTCCTACTATATTAAATATACTACCAGTTCCTACAGTTTTTTTCCACCACCTGTTTGTACAGCATTGGAAAGCATAAGTACGAAGTAGTTTTATTATTGATATATGATAGTTAAATATTTTAATTTATTTTAAAGCACTTTTTGCAGTCTTATTGATTCACCTGATTAACGTAGCAATAGAATCGGCCGATTTAACCATTTTTAACATTACAACATTAATTATTCTTTAAGTATAAACGTGAAGTACACGAATCCAATAATTTAATATAACACGCATGTGCATTACGTGTGTGCAATAATTGTGTAAATTCCAGCTCAAATTCTGCGGTTATTTACGCTCAGTTTGCAACGGCCTTACACTCATCCGGGATTTCCAGACAACCGTATCGGATCCAGCAACATAACCCGTGATCATGTGTCCGTCATTAAGCCGTGCAAAGATGAACACTTTCTTGGAATTTCAGATTGAGAAACCTTGGCATTAACGACCAAAACAAACGCGTCCACCCAACTTTGTTGATTTTGTTCATTTCCCAATTTTCCCGGACTCAGAAGCCTTTGCGTTTCTTTTATTACATTTACAATACACTTACAACGTATTAAGTTATAGGATATATGCTATCTAACTGTTAAACAAGAAAAGATCTTCTGCTGAACTTCAGTTGTGTTTGAGGCTGCTAAAATCTGGTGGTGTTATTTGAAAACAACAATGAAAGAAATCTTCATATGTAAAACATAATTAGAACCTGTACAAATTTTTAAAATTATTTCGTATACCAATATCTTTTTTTAGTTATCACCTTAAAATTTTAACGCTGTATAAATTTTAATACGTTTAAAGAAAGGGATTAAAATTATTCTCTAGCAGTTTAAAAATCCCATATAACTGAATATTTAAACTACGGCCCTTTAAATTTCCTTTAAACACGTTATTTAGTCCCCCCCCCCCCCCCACCCCCCCCCCCCCCCACCCCCCCCCCCCCCCACCCCCCCCCCCCCCCACCCCCCCCCCCCCCCACCCCCCCCCCCCCCCACCCCAGCGGATGTCCGGCAGACTTGATTGGAGGGGGGAGTATATAAACGTCAAATTATAAATTTTCGCCCTTCTTTTGGTTATTTTCGTGTATTAAGTTGATTACAGTGCGCCGTGTTTCCTAATTTTTTTCTGCGAGGGATTTTGAGGTAAGCACCAAATTTATTGTACGTTTTATTGAAATAGTCTTCCAGATCTGATATTTAAATTAATTTTGTTGTCGTTTTATACGAAAAAATTAAATTCATAGAAACTACAGAGCAATCTGCATAATTAATTCTCGAGGAACAATAGAGCATGATAGAATCATACAAGTTGCATTTGGCTCAAACTTTCAATAAAGGTGAAGTAAAATTCAACTTTGTCAATAAGTTTAATATAAATTTGAAAATTTAGTAATATATTAATATTTAATTTGAACTGTTTTATTGTGAATTATTAATTGGTAATTAATTGAACTTTAATAATTATTGTTTGAGAGAGTTGTAATCTGAATTGCAGGGACTTGAAAGTTAAGGTTCAACTAGTGGAAAGAAAAGTTTAAATTTTTATTTTTGAATTGTGAGTGAACTTAGAAGTGAACATTACTATTTTAGTTATGTCCAAGTGGTAGTTGAATTTTATTTTAAAACTTTTTATTTTATTTTAGAAGAGAGCTCTGAATTTAGTTTAATATATTTTATTAATATTTTTATTTCTTGCCAAAGGAACTTTTAAATCTAATACACTGTTTGTCAATTCTTTGTGGAAAATAGCGAGATGAAAATTCTGAAACGTTGAACATATTAATTTGCCAGTTTAAAATAAATCCTTTGTTCTTATTTAGAACTGTGGTTTTTATTTTAGCCAAACCAGATAATATTTAATAGTTAACAATTAATAAATTGTACTGAATATTCACTCGGAGCTTACTAATCAAAAGATATTTTATATCGTCTTGGATGTCGCATTATTAACTTAAATATTAATATTCAGGAATATTAATATCTGCAATCCAAGTACGTTATAGTATTCAACATAAAATAATAGTTAACAAACATGAATTACTCTTATTTATTGACACCTATTTATTTTTCCTTCTGTTTTTACTAATTTTAAGAGTTTCAGGAAATAAGGTTAACATATATGTATTCTGATCAGAAGGAACTAAATTTGGGATCAGTAAAACTAGACGGCCTATCGATAGACTCAGCACATTACATCAGATGATTACGTCTCAACTGACTAAACCATTGATTCCTGCTGAAGCAGCTTGCTCAAATCACACTGCACTGCACCAACAGTTGATCATGAAAATAGTTAAATTGTTAGATAATAATTAATTGTTAAAAAATTTAATAATACATTGTACTGAATACCTAAATTAATATACTCGGAGCTTACTAATCAAAAAATATTTTATATCGTCTTGGATGTCTCATTGATAATTTAAATATTAATATTCTGGAATATTAATATCTACAATCCAAGTCGTTATATAATGGTTTTCATTATGAAATATAAAAATGTATATGGCACCTGAAGTGCTCATTTATTTTTAACACCAACGATATTTTCATTGAAAGCTACATTTACCTTCTTGCTTTGTTGTCGCTATGATGTATTTGTATTTTCTTATATTACGAGTAATTTTATATATATATATATATATATATATATATATATATATATATATATATAAAATTTACATGAATGCATATTTAAATAATAAATTCCATGTTTTCGTTTCGCAATATTTCCAAGATTTTATTGTACTTATTCTGTTAATTAGTTTTATATTCATGCTCCTGATCGTGTATAACTGCCCATCACTTCTTATTTATATGTATTGATTATATACAAGTGAGAGATCCAGGTTCGATTCCCGGCGGAGCGGGTACTTTTTGTGATTCAATGTTTATTGAAAAACTAAATAAGGCTATTGACATTTATACAAATTTGATTAATGCAAACAAAAAGTCGTTTGACAGGTATTTGGTCTTCCGATCATATGTTAGTTTAGTTATTTAAACGCATATGTGAAAGATACGCCAAAATGCAATATGATTGAATCCTAAAAAGTAAGGGCTTGTGGTGTAATGGTAGCACATTCACCCGGCAAGTGAGAGATCCGGGTTCGAGTCCCGGCGGAGCGGGTACTTTTAGTGATTCAATGTTTATATAGCTATATATTTATGTGTGTGTGTGTGTGTGTGTGTGTGTGTGTGTTTGGTGATTTGTGTTACTACGAGGAAATAAATATTCATTCATATCTAGTTACAGTAAGTAAATAAGTTTCATATCACAGAAAACTTCACGTAAGTGGTTTAATGATATGGTATAGTTTAAATAGTTATTTAATGCTGGAGGAAACTTAACCAAAAGTATATCTTTAAAATAATCGACGGTCTCTAAACTTTTTGTTTATGGTAAAAATGTGTCTATGAATAGTGTTTCCTCTTAACCATAAACAATGGAACATAAGTAAGTGATATACTTAAAACATGCTCAACTTTGGTTTCAGATACATATTAGGACGCCTTCGTATTACACCATAAGTACTTTTAATAAGAACATTACGGACTTCGGCTTCGGGCTCCCTACACGATGGTCTTAATTAGTCAGTCGTAATGAAATTATTGCAGTTATATAATAAAATACACGGAACTTTGTAGAGAAATTGTTAAGGCAAAGCCGTAAGGTAAACGCTAGTTATTGCGTAAAGTGCTCTTCAGTATTCTTATACAACAAATTCTCATATTATTTTATTGTAGTATAACAGTGAACAGTATTGAAACGTCTGTTATGGTTAACGGGAAAACATTTTACGTGCATTTTCAAACGTATTCAACCATGCTATTACGGACGAATGACTATAATAATACTTATATATTATTATTCAAACTCATGAGGATCGTCTAATGACGTATATAGAGTATAAGAATTTGTTGTAAAGCTCTAAATTATGAAAGCTCTGTCTGAAAAAAATTTGATGCCCACAATATACTATGCAGTTTCTTCTGGAATACATTACAATTATTACCTGGAATACTTTAAAATCATTTGTTGTCATACTACAAAACTCTTGCTTAGAACCTTGGTTCATATTGACAGTCACGTCACGTAATAATACAATAAGTGCACGTAGTTGCTCTTGGGAACAGGTGTTTAGAAGTTCCATGTCTTTCAAGTGCTTGTTATTGTGTTTTAGGTATTATTGTGTATTGAGTTATTAGTGTTTTAAGTAATAATCTGCATCAAATTTGGCAGATAGAGAAAACAAAATCATCCATTATCTTCAAATCAAATAACTTATATCGTTATTTTATGTCCTTTAACTTAAATTCTAATGAAGATGGTAACTAGTAAAAAGTCAAGAACCGATCGAAAACTATTTATACTATTTTTATTAGATATTATTATGATTAAATTTTAAAGAAATAATTATTTTCTAAGGTTACATACATGTATATGTATGTAAATAATTATATACATCGTTAATGTTTTACTTAAATTCATTACTCATTACTATTAAGTATTTTATATTTTTTTCGAAGCCTGATTACTTTTACTATGTTAATATACTAAGTTAATTTTGTTATTAATCATAAGCGATTTGAAAGTGTAATACGTCTTAAGGCGTCATGTCATATTTAAAACTATAACACTACGTGTTAAAACCGTAATTCATATGAATACAATCTTCACTCTCACTGTATAAAATAAACAGTTATAGCGCTGTTCACAATTTATAAATATTTATTTCTTAAGAGTCAAAGTCACATTATACATAAGTACTATATTTGTGTTCACATATAAATAATTCACTACCGCAGATTAAAATAACAAGTCATGGCACCATCTCCAATTTTAGATACGATGCCATTTCGTGCCAATGTGTTTCGCACACACCAAACATGTTTGTAAACTAATGAATATAAGACGATGAACAGACCAACAACAAAAATATGACAAACTGTATGTCATAAACTCAAGAATTTATCCGGAAGTGCAATGTTTATATCATATGTGAATGTTCCCTGAATTCTTAAAATTTCTCATTCAATACACAAAGAAGTGTAATTTAGAAGTGAAACTAAATTAACAGTTCGTAGTATTAAGAAGTAGAATTCTTTTTCAAATTAATTTATTTTGAGGAATCGTTTTGAATTCGTATTGTTCAAATGTTTCAATCAGTTGTCGAGTGGCCACAGCTGAAGCACAGAACTAATCTTACTTGGCATTGCAGCTGACCGAATTATTGTAAACTCTTCCGCACTTTGATCTGAAACATCGACTCGAGAATTGAGTGTTGGTATTCAAACAAAATAAAGCAGGCACTGAAATTGCTTAAGGTTATCATACAATAAAGCGTTTTAACTGTAGGGTTCAATAAATTTAACTTCAATTTGACTGGCTTTTATCGAGACATTAAAGACAACTCTTTACAGAGGGCGTAAGTGGCAAATTAAAAAGCACAGCTAAATTTATGGAGCTGCCATATGTGTTTTAAATTAGAGTTAAGTGATAAAAATTGTTTTTTGTGATATATGACACAAATGTGGAATATAGTAGTTATCCTGTTAGTGAAACATGATAGCAATTTGACTAAAACTTGTTTAATTTAGGTACGATAATAAGTAATTTTTAAAGGTTTATAAAGGAAACTAGATTAAAAAGATACGAAGATGTAACTATACCTTATGTTTTTATTTATGGATATTTTACTATATGTTCTGTTGAAAAAAAAAATCGTACAGAAAATTTGAATTTTCCCTGCGAGCCAATGAGAAATTGTGTCAACTTACTGAGTAAAAGGTGACATTAGCCTTCAATTACGATCAGCCAAACTTCATGGTTCGACATACACCATCATGGAATCCATCTAGTCTTTGTAGAAATGAAGTTCCGTTTCGTATAAAATTTAAAGAAGTTAAAATATTTCTCTGTATATTGTATATTAAGGTTGTCTGTGCACCACCAAAAAACTAAATTATCATGGAGATGTGTTGCTTAATCAGACAGTTAATTCTTTATTCTTTTCGTACATATTTAGCTAGTATATATATAGTACACTATATTAAACCGTATTTTTATAGTTAATGAATAAATATTTTATATATATTTACGAACTCAAAGTTTACGGTCGGATCTTTTTAATTTTTCTAATTATATTGGAAATACTCATTAGAGTAATCAGAATCGCCTTACAAATTATATGAAGTATACAAATCAACACAAATGCTCATCAATGTTTTTTTTTTAACTGAATTTTAAAAGCCGTATATGGAAAAAGCAATTGATGGCCACAGTATGCTAGGTTATGTGTAGCGAAAATGCCCAATGTTCCTTTTTGTACCTTTGAATGCTTTAAAATTATTTGTTTGTATGTTACAAACCTTAGAGTCTTGGTTCATATTCACAGTCACGTCACGTACTAATACAATAAGTACACGTTGTCGCCTCGGGGAACAGGTGTTTAGAGGTGCCTTCTCCCTCAAGTGCGTGTTATTGTATGCTACACAAGGCTTTAATCAGTGATCTACATCTCCTTTGGAATATAATTTAAACTAAAATCAAGCGTTAACCTTAATGAAATAACTTATTTTACTCCTTTAATCGTAATCTTTAATGAAGACGGTAACTAGTAAAAAGTTAAAAACCGACCTAAAAGCTGTTTTAAATTGTATTAGTTAACACGATTAGGATAGTATGATTTAGTCCACATTTAAATTTGTCTATTGAACTAAGCGAGTGAGGTATGATAAGGTTATATATCGTCAATTTATAACCTTAAGCCAGCTTACTTTTATTGAATATGGCAATAAGATAAGTTCAGTATTGATAATGTATTGATGAATTCAGGATGAAATGAAAGTACGACAAGTCTTAAGGCATTTGCTGTCATTAAATATTTTAAAACTAAAACACTATGTTTTAAATCAGTAAATACTCAAGTAAAAATGTCAATACCACAGTTGCAACAGCTTGTGATGCTGTTAGAATCTTAAACAATTACTAAAGAGTCAAATTGTTAGTATTGTACACTAAATCTAAATTTATTTTCACTTATAAAACAGTCATTAACACATTGTATAATAACAAGTTCCAAAACTCATAACTGTAGAGACTTTGTTATTTGGGAATATATTTTGCAATACACAATCATAGCACTCGTAAATGTTACACTTATTGTTACATTTCCACTAATAAACTGTCAAGCTGGTGTGCTGTAGCAACTTATTGGTTAGACTATAACAATCTGTAAGGTTGGGTTTCTATAGTCGGTATGTATATGCACCTGTGCACTGGAACTATTGACCGTTTCCTGGAGTCACCCCAGGATCTGGAAACAGATGACTGTTATAAACAGTATGCCTTTTCAGGTTATGCTTTAGGTTATTAATCCACATAAGGAAACGATAAAAATTACAGATCTCGGAATGCAGTGTTGTGATTTCTTGCTCCACTGAACGTTGGAAAAATGCCCTTATAAAACATAAAAATTAAGTACAGTTGTTATTAAATTGTTTTAATCTTTTTGTAGCTTGCATGTTTTTTAATATTCACACCAATAAAAGTAGGTAACCGAATACTTAACTATGGTCATATGGCATACCATTTAAAGCCTATTAAATGGCAAAGTTTTTAATATCACATGACACATTCTTGTGTACAGGGTGTGGTAAAAAGATGGGGTTCAATGATATTTAAGTTTTTCTTAAACTTAGCAACTTTGCCATTTAAATAGACCTGAAGCTGAATTTTATTTTCTTACCGTTTGAACCAATAACTTTTTCAAATTTAAAATTTAACGGAGAATCTAAAAATTGTGTAGTTTGCTCACATATGTCTATACGTTGCTGAGAAATATCAGATTTACGTACAAAAACACGGGTTTTTTAGAAAAACTGAAAATAATTCATTTCAGACCAAATTTTTGGAGTTAGACTTTTTTATAACCACCATTGTATCAAATTTACATTGCCATTATAACCCAAAACATTTTGTCACACCAAGAGCCAATCACCCTGTATAACTAGGATTGTAAATTTGTTAAGCAAGTGACCAAACATTGTGTCAAAAAGAGAAAACAATTTGGTGAGCCATCTTAAGCAAAACTATTTTGTTCTTGGCCGTATAGTCATATTGTGTGTGCTCAATGTTTGTTTGTGGAAATTGTTTTAAATAATACGGTTTCTTAAAGGAAACAAGACTTTTTAAGGGCATTTTTTCCAACATTCAGTGGCGCAAGAAATCACAAGACTGCATTCCGAGATCTGTAATTTTTATCTTTTCCTTAGGTGGATTAATAACCTAAAGCATAACCTGAAAAGGCATACTGTTTATAACAGTCATCTGTTTCCAGATCCTGGGGTGACTCCAGGAAACGGTCAATAGTTCCAGTGCACAGGTGCATATACATACCGACTATAGAAACCCAACCTTACAGATTGTTATAGTCTAACCAATAAGTTGCTACAGCACACCACCTTGACAGTTTATTAGTGGAAATGTAACAATAAGTGTAACATTTACGAGTGCTATGATTGTGTATTGCAAAATATATTTTCAATAACCCCTTTTATTTTTAAAAATAAACTAGGTTTACTACGTGAATATTTACTAAATTCTTAATTATTGCAGCCAATTTAACAGTGACAAGATATTAACAGTACAGTGTATTGATAAAAAGTAAACAACTTTTTCTTAAACAATTTAATTTAAGGTATTTTTTTGGATTCGTTTGATTTAAATGCTTCAATCAGTTTTAGAGTGACCGCAGCTGAAGTACAGAACCAATCTTGCTTGACATTGACGTTGACCGAGCAATTGTCAACTCTTCCGACCCTTGCTCTGAAACATCAACTCGAGAACTGAGTGTATTGTTGTTAGAGATTTAAGTTGGAATCGATATTTGTTATTCAATGAAACTGTTCAGTCCCGAATACATCTATAAACTTCTTTAATGTAAACACTTAAATACATTTAAAGAAGTTCATCTTGTTTAAATTCTAAAAAGAAATTAAGAAAATGAATACAAATAATTTTTGACTGCATTGTAAATATATATTATTAAACGCATCAATAATTATCTATAGAAATAAGATATATTTTCTAATTAAATTACAATAATCAAATATAAAACTAAAGTTGATTAAAACCATTCTGAAATCAAATGTAATCTTAAGTATAGAAAATTATGTATATTTTTTATTTATATTATACTGATTTTAATAGCCGAATTACCTTGATAAAACTTTATACGTTATTTACAATACTACCTAAGTTAAACAACTTTTAGTCAAATTAAAACCTTTTGCTATATGAGCAGCTTTTATCGAGAGTTTAAGGACTACCCATGTAACAAACGTAGTTAAGGTGACCAAGGAGAACTTTATTGGTTATATTTAAGCTATAAAAATAAAATAAATAAACACGTTTCATTTATATCTTTAAACGAGACATTTCCAATAAACATACTGCTAAAATTAAGGTAGTAAAAGTGCAGGAGGTTTAATGTTTTGTAATGTAGCCAAGATGGCTGCCAGAACGAAAAAACCTTTAAGTTCTGATCGGTTGCTATTCATAAAGGATAAAAAGTAACGTCTATGTATCTTAAGAGTAAATATATAAAGCATGGAGAAATATAGAGGGTAGCTTTACCCCCCCCCCTCCTCCTGATATGAATGAGAGGATCAGAGTGGGTGGAATCCCGTGGTATGGGGAAATAGCCTCAATAGACCCAGTGGTTACAGAGATCAAACTTTGGCGTACATTTCCAACCAGAGCCTATTCATTTTAAAATATTAGGTAACCTAAAATACCGTAGTATAGTGAAGAAGACTTAAATATTCACAAGTGAATAAACATTCCAGTTTTAGTTTCATCATCTTTTTAGTCCTCTTTCAAAACGAGGTTTCGCATTTTAATTAAATTTCACAATCTGTAATGTCTCACACCATTAGGCGGCAAGACATTTTTATGTTCTCTACTTTTTAAGGTCTCAATTGGCACATTCGTAAACAACAAAATTATAAACAAAAAACATAGTCTGTAGCACACATATATAAATGATTCATAAGTTCACCCTTAGGGCAGACATGCTAATTATATTCTTATCACACAAACAGCTAAATCATGTAAAACTAAGACAATTTTAATACTTTTAAATTTGTTTAGAATAATGGGATCTTCATGAACTATTTCTTACTCATATTAGTATTAATATAAATTAAAATATAATATACATATAAAAATTTTTATTTTCATATTTGAAAATCTAGACTTTAATCAACGATATTGTATATAGGTATGTAATATACTACAAAATACATAATGTTAAATCTAACAAAGTGCCATTGGCATTTAAACAAAAAAAGAACCAAAACAGTCTAAAAGTATCATCCAGTTAAGCGTTAGGGTCAAGAAACTATTCGTAAAATTGAGTGGCTTTTATCGAAAGATCAAAGGTAACCCATACCACGCGGTGTAAGTGGCGGAGAAAAAACCAGATAAAGTAATACAGCAGCTGTTTGTATATTCAGTTGGAGGAAACTGAGAAATATTGTTTTTGTCACATATGGCCATAAGAGTGAAAAAAGTTATGGTTGCCTGTAAAGTCGGTTTTACGGGCGAAGATTTTACGTGACAACGTCTTTTTCTCGGTAGAATATTTATTGATATGAATATTATTAAATTGCACAATAGGAACAAGGAATTGAATGAAAATAAGAATTGCACAAATTTTAACTATAGAAATATATTTTGTTTACTAAAAAATTGTACATAATTTGAAATTAATTAAAATTTGTTATTGTAAATGGTAAAGTTGAATAAAACATTTACTAAAATTGGAATTTGAAATTCTTGCTAAACACAGTTAAATTCTAACTCCGCGCGTGGTGATTGGTCGGTTTAGTTCGTTTGTTTGGTCGCACTGTTATGACAGGTTAGAGGTTATAATTTGTTATTTTAAATGTTTGACTAGCAATACGCGCTGTTTCTTCTCAATCGACTGAATTACGATTGATTGCAGAGTGATTTAAACTAATAATTTACTTAACACTATCAACATTTGTCAATAGTATGACATAACCTATAAACTCAGTTTCTCAACTTTTGTGTCAATCTAACAATTAATCAATCAATCATAGTTTACGATAATGAAATATCAGTGTACAATTATTTACCTTTATTGTTGTAGTTGTTGTAAATGACGAATCTAAGCACTCCACATTTTCACGAATAAACATAGTTATCTGCTTTATCCCGTGCGGCGGACCCACAGTTATCTGCTTTATCCCGTGCGGATCCCGTGCGGCGGACCCACTGGACGGGCATCGTAACGTTACCGGGCGTTACACTTTTTCATGAGTGACTCCGAGCCGCAACCTAATTTAAGACGTTGTCACGTCAAAAATATGTGAGTCCTACCTGTTAATAATCTGACCTAAAGTTGTTTATTTTAAGGAGTGTTTTCGATCATTTTCAAACTATTAAAAAGGAAACTGGACTATAACATGACAGTGATATCTAAATATGCAAGAAAGATAATGATTATTTAGACCAGTTACTAATACACTACACCTTTTGTTGAACAGTTGGCTTTCCTGAGACTGCAAGCAACATTTATATATTTATAGCGTATTTCATTTTAAGATGTTCTGTGGATAGATAATCATACAGAAACATATATTAGGAAATCAAAAGAATAAAATAGATGATGATAAAAAATCTGGATTCAATCAAATTAATTGCGACAAGTGTACTTTAAAATACATTGGCCAAACAAAAAGGAAGATAAAAAAGAGAGTAAAGGAACATAAAGTATGTCTGAAGTATCAGCAAGAGGAAAGATCGGCCATGGCAAAACATGCACTTCATACTGGACACTGCTTTTCACAAGTAAAATTATTAAAAGAAATCAAAAACAAAAAAAATCCTCGATGCTTACGAAACTATTTTTATGCAGAAGAACCAAAATTATTTACTAAACAATGAGACGGGACCTCTACAAAATTCATTGTTACTGCCTTTAATCTAATTATAATATTAATTTTTACATATACAGTAGACATACTTCCTGGCCTTTAAAAAATTATCTCTATGTATTTTTCAAGACTTTTGTTTTTATTTAAGTCTAAATTGTTTGTATTATTACTTTACTTTTATTTCAGTTATGTGGGTCTGACGATGTGTTCATAAGCACGAAAGGCCTCACAAAAATAAAAATTTGTCATTTATTGGAGTGTTTGATCATATATTAAGCATTTAGTTTCCAATACGAAGAAGCTGGTAAAATGTATACAGAATCATTTTCATGCAGACAAAAGATAAATTGTGTCAGCTTACTGAATGATAGGCTGTGACACCCGGCCAAACCCCATGGTTGGACAATCACTGCCATGAACTCATTCTTGTCTACGTCAAAATGAAGTTCCGTTTCATGTAAAATTGATGTCTACAGATGATATATTTCCTTAGATTAGTATCGAAGAGTCGGTATGGCCGTTTATATCTCCGTCTGTGCAATAAATCTCAACAGAAATATTCTAGCTTTCCGAGATCACCTTAGTCCGAGGAAGAACTTTATTGATTTTGGAATCAAAGTTTAGTTGGAATCTGACTAGTTTTAGGTAAAATTGTCAATAAAAGTACAATAATGTAAGACTTTATAATTTACATAGTAACAGATATGATAGAATTTCCTGTATTTGTTAATAAGGCTTTTGTTATGTTTGGTCGGGATATTACATAACATTATATGTCTAGTTATAATGGTATATTGATAATATAACTGGCAATATACCATAATGGTACAAGAGGATAAATTATACACCAAATTATTTATTTAATACGTATCCGTATTTAATTTTCCCTCTTTTGCAATTTATTGAAGGTTAACATATTTTCTGATCAGAAATAAAGGAGTGCCTAAGACGAACTAGCGATAGAATCAGCAGTTTACAGTACTGATTACGTCAGCACTGGCTCAACTATAGCTTCCTTGCTGACGCAGCTTGCACAAATCACACTTCAATGTACTGACTAAGGATTATACAAATCGTTGAAACACAGCTCATATGTCAAGTAGACTAGTTAAGACTAATGTAAAAGTCGTTCTGTTGTTCGAGTTTGAATGTGTGGTATATTGCTTGTGTGTCTAACTTATATCTTGTTAATAGTTCTAATTATAACCCTCCTGAGAAATAACATAAACCGTTCTATCTGTGAGTAGTTTCTGACAAAACCAGTGTAATCTGAGAGCAAGTTTTAAATGTAAAACCTTCTTTTTGTTTTTATACACATCTCAAAATACGTATTTCAAACTTTAAATAACTTTAGTTCTTGAGTTAAAATGCAATAAAATCCTTACTTTTCAAAAACATTGTTTTGAGTTTCATGACTATTAGTCTAATAAAAATTTTAATTCTGTCAATGTAGGAAGTCACTAGAGGTTATAACGCATTTCAAATGTAAAAATAGGCAATTTGTATGTGTGGCGATTTACTTAATGTTTCTAACGAAAACCTCTCTATTTAATTTTATTGTAATTAAAAATGTTATTTAAGAATTTAATAACAGAGATGTGAGACTTTAAAGTATTGTGATTTAACATTTTGAAAACGTCTTTTGGAATATAATATTCTAAACTGTATATCGAGCATGTGAATCTTTTATTCTTTTTATGTTATTTATAAATGTGTATTCAACAGTGCATCGTACGCGAGTAACCAACTATTTAATGCTTGGATATGTTTAAAATAAAAACAATTTTAAATAGAGCAAAGCGTCATATTCTATTCAAACAATAAAGATCAAAAATGTTTAATGGATTAATCTTAGTTCCAGTAAAAATTATCGATAAATATTATACATGAAATTCCTATGTCTTAATTTACATTATAGCATAGTACAGCATAATAAACTGGAATTTAGGTAAATTTTTACTTAAAAAAAAATGTTAGAAGTGTTTTTTTATAGCCACCTGATCTTCCAGTACATTGCTCGATGTTTAGTAATATGAACGGTTTGTTACCTTATGAACAAAATCTTACTGTTTATTTAAGTTCAAGATGCATTAAATTTATCAGTGATAACTATGAGTTTAAAACTAGATTTAGCAGGATTATGCAAATATGTTTAGTTGTATTAGAAACTTGATGTTTTTATATAACCATTTCAAATGATTTTCATTTTTATAAGTAAAATAAAACTCCAGATATGCTAGAATTATACTGCTCTAAGCATTAGATTACCACTTTCGTAAAAGAAAGAAGCTTCAAGAAGAACTACCATATTGTTTCTCCGTATAAGCATTTAGAGCTACACCACTTCATTAGTTGGGGTTGAAGCTATTTAGGTCATTGGTCTTCCTGAGACTGTCAATTCCCTACGCATTGAATTGTACAGCTCGTGATAGAAGCTTATTCTACTTCTTACTAATATATCTCTTCTTTTCGAGATAAAAAATTAAATGCTGATAGAAAAGAGACCTGATATATTTGGCTGACAGCTAGAGAAACCCGATTGACGCAAGATGAGTACGCAGGAAGTGGTCAAGTTTGGCCGGAAAACAAAACTTTTACTTTGTTATTGATATTTATCTTCTTACAAAACATCGAGTGATTTTCAAAGTAAAACTTACATAAAGTTGCACTCACTTTCGAGAAAAACCAACATGCATTTGTCTCAAGATAAATAACAAAAACATCCTTCAGTATAAAAATTATGTGGCAAGAGAACAATATTCTGTAGGTTTAGTTATTCGGCCCATAATGCAGGCTTCAAAGGTAGCAGGAAATATTTATGAACCTATGTGTGCAAAATTAGTACACAAATTAGTACAAACTTGTACTAAGTTGATCTCAGAAATATTTCCTAGAATATTTCTATTAAGATTTCTTGCACAGACGGAGAAATAAACGGACACATGACTCATTGGTACTACCCTAGGAAGGCGATATCTGCTGATTCAATTGTTGGAAAAAATTATTCAATCGGTTGCAGTTTTATGAATTGGTATAATTTGTCATCCAGTTCCTTTTCGTAATTTACTAAAAATGCGTAGTCAACTGCATTCTGTTGGTGTTTTACTGAAAATGTTCCGATAGACGGAATTTTAGAACGGAATATGATCATCCTATTCTATTTTACACCTGCCGTTAAACTTAAGCTACCGTTATTGGTTTTACAGTTCTTAAAACTTTAATTGTAAATTGTTTTCAATTTTAAAGCAGAATGTGTTATGCTTTAATTTTTTTCGGAACAATGAATAATTTATTGTGTAACTAAGCGAGTATCTCGAGGTCGCCTCAAACATTCGGCCAACTCCCTTTTTAAACACGCACTTAAATTATAGTTAGTAAAATAAGTTCTCTAGTAATGAAGATTTAACTATCAACATCAGTAGCTAATAAGTAGTTAAACACAAATAAAACCACAATTAATAATATATATAAAATTATTATTATATATATAATTAGTTATAGGCCTATATATAATGGATATTATATATATATATATATATATATATATATATATATATAACTTTATCTAATAATATATAGGTATGTTATCTTTTTTTCTGAGTACAGGAAGACACAGTAGTTACAGAACAACTATAAATGTTATTAAGTTTCACAAAAATCTTAGTTATAATGTTAAAGGTAAGATGATGCTTTTCAATAATATTCTTGATAATCTCATCCAATAAAACATGTTAAACGTAGGATTTAATTCATGTATTGCTAAATTGAGCGATCAAAGTCTAAATTTATTTAACTTACTAAATAACTTGTTTTAAGAAATTAAAGGCGTAGTTAAATATTAGTTTTATGGATTTTAAACTGCTAGAGAATAATTTATCCCTTTCTTTAACGTAAAATTAAAAGCGTAAAATTTTAACGTGATAACTAAAAAAAGATATTGTATCGAAATAATTTTTAAATTGTACAGGTTCTAATATGTTTTACATCTGAAGATTTCTTTCATTGTTGTTTTCAAATAACACCACAGATTTAGCAGCCTCAAAACAACTGAAGTTCAGCAGAAGATTTTTGTTTACAGTTAGATAGCATATATCTATAACTTAATACGTGTAATGTAAGTAAATGTAATAAAAAACCAAAGGCTTCTAGTCCGAATTGGGAAAGAACAATAACAAAGTTGGTGACGTTGTTTGCGTAATGTCAAGGTTTCCAATCTGAAATTCCAAGAAAGTGTTCATCTTGCGGTAAGACGGACACATGTCACGGGTTTGTCGGTCGAACGGTTGTCTGGAATCCCGGATGAGTGAAGGCCGTTGCAACTGAGAAACAACGCGAATTTGAGCTGATTTACACAATTATGCACACACGTAATGACATGGTGTTATATAAATATTGGTTCGTGTAATTCACGTTACTTAAGAATAATAATGTTGTATTTAAAATGGTTAATGGCGTTCATTGCTACGTTATCAGTGAATCAATAGCTGCAAAAGTGCTTTAAATAAATTAAAATATTTAATATCATATATCAATAATAAACTACTCGTACTTAGTACCAAGTGTACAACAGGTGGTGGAAAAACTGTAGACTGGAAGTATATTAATGTAGTAGGAGACACTATTTTAAGTTAGCATTTCATATCAACGTCAAAGTTACTACAGAAAAAAAAAAAAAAAAAACTTAGATAAAAATATGGCGGAAGTAGACGGTTTTTGATTGTAAAAGACTTTCCAGACCGAGTTTGTAAAACACTCTTCAATGAAAAAGCCTCTACTTTCACTCATTATAATCTACGTCTCGATCCGAAGTATTTTCAGTGTTTTCGTCCTGTACCTATTATTACTCCTGAATTTAAACTTCTATCTGAAGTATTAAGTGAAATGTTCTTCTCAAACAAATTATTAATTCAAGCGAGCACTAATATTAAAAATGTTTTTCGTCACATTTCACTGCTTATAGACATCGGCACTTTGAGGTCTCATGTAGGCACTAACTGTGCCGGAAATAAACACACTCAGGCGTATGTACCGCGACGAAGGAAGAAGGGAAGAGTGTGTCGGGAATGTATGAATAACAAGTAACAAGCCTCGTATCTGCATAAAGTATTAATCCACAGGGCCAAGTTACACGGTGAACTACACGCCTCTGTTACTATCGGTGCGTAATATGGACACTAACTTTTGTAATGTAATTCCTGCTTCTTACGTTACTTTAAGCAAAGTTGTTTGGCAATGAATACAAGGTTTTGTGAATATTTTATTTAAAAATATGGAATTTGCTGATAAGAGATATTGTTTCATAATTATATTCTTTCCAAACTCGGTATCATATAGCATTTCTTAATTATGTCTTTTGTATTCCTCAATTGTGAATGAGAAACTAAATTCTGAGTCAATTAACATTTCTCAGTTATATTTTCTTGTAACATCTCTTCCTTATCATCTTAACAGCATCAGTGAATTCGATGTTATGTAATGAGGGAATATACTCAACAGATGGTCCAGCCAGAGGATCGAACATGTGATCCTTCTGGTATGCCCACTACGATATCTATTCAGTAAGATATATCTACTGACCTGTGCAAACTAACCCGGCATAGATCCATTACTCTTTTACATATGTAACTGATGATACACGTGCAAAGTAATATACAGAAATATTTGCACACTTTAAAAAGGTTCTCTAAAGGTTCTTTAAAGGTTCTCTTTTTAAAGGTTCTCTAGTGTTATGTAAAATATGCTGTACAGGCAATAAAAATATAAATTGTGTATCAAAACACTAAAGTGGGATGGACTCAACCATTTAATGAGGAAAACATCAGATTAGACCAAAATATGATCTAGTTCGTCGGAATATGGTAGGATAAGGCAGAATATAATGAAATAAAAAAATCATATCTTATAATGTCAACGAATCTAACAAAAAAAATTGTATCACAAAAATTACAAAAATGCACTATAATTATGATATATTTATTTTTAGTTTTGAAATTTTGATCCTAACATCAATATGTGCATTTTTTCAACCAAGATGACCATATAATATATACAAATTTCCTTTATATCAAAAGTATCGCACAGATAGACGAACTATGATACAAAGTAAGACTCTCGAGTCCTAAAAACAGTCGTGGTTTCAGGTCATAACAAATTACAGGTTTAGAGTTATTTACTGTTAAGATGATTTCAACACAGTATTCTCGAAATTAGTTGTAAAAAGTACATGTGTAATAACAATATTTTAGTACTCAAACAAATGGTTTTTTAAATTCTTCACACATTTAAAGTTCTTAAAATATTGCTATTACTGCAATATTTACTAGTAAATATAGGAAATATTATATTGATCAAAAAATGATTAGGACTATTATCACTGAGGTAGAAAGTTCAGAGGAAAAATCATATATGCTAATGTTTTTACTCTTCAGTCTTTTAACAAAGTTAGAAAATACTACGTAAAATCATTGTTTAAAAACGTGTTATTCTCAGAATAATATTAAGGTGATGATAATTATCTACTTATATCATAATAAAAATCTAAACAAATTTTGAAAATAATATATTTTGCTAGTGAACGAACCTATCCTTTATGATAAGAAAGAAAAGGTATAAAAGGAACATACAAAAAATGTTTTTTTATAAAGTAAGATTAGATAGTAATGATTATAATTAATGTTTATTTATATTCCTTTTTTACATAAGTTATATAAAATATAAATGTATGAACGTTATGTAACAAATCACACACTGAAATCACAAAATTAAATTCAATACAAATTTTAAATATTACAAAGAAACTTTTAAGCGGCAAATCGTTTGAAAAATTGTACGAATAAAATTTTTAAAATGTACAAACAATAAGTCGCACACTGGTTTGTATGACATTTGTTTTGAAATTACGAAAAAATTCGATATTTTGACTTGAAAAATTTATTTAACTTTGGGTTTAGTCCCTACTTCCTCTTTCCAAATATTATGCAATAATACCAGTTACAATATATTATTTTCTCTTAAATAAAGAGAGAGGTCAATAGGGATAGTGATTAGAACATTTGACTGGATATTTGATTTAATGGTATTTGTGTATGGAGGAAGATCAAATATATAATAATATTTATTTATTTTCTGGTTTGTGGAATACTGAGTGTACTTGTATAGCCACCGGCAAATGTTCTACGAAAATTTGGGAATGTTCATAAATAAATATATCTTAACTATATAAACATAAAAAGTGATGGGAGAAAGATTTTTGTTTGTTTAGTAAAGCCTCTTGTACTAACGACTTTTAAGATTTCAAATATTTTGGTCCAAACAGCAATTTACCTTGACCATATTACAAAATATTGAGCAAATTAATCTACTTAGACAAATTTGAGAAATTTCCATTTTATCCAGAATTAATTGTTTTAGTTTCATATAAAATAATACATTATCTACTACTTATTCCGTGACCAAAGTTCAGTGACAAAAATTCCACAAATCCATATGTATTAGACTATAAATAAGGTAGACGTGCACCACACCAGGTGTCACTTAACAGGCTGCGCGGAGGTTGCATGCCTATTGCTCATTTAATCCTCCAGATAACCCAGATATATATAATCATACAGAAAATAAATTATTATATATATCCGGTAGATAAAAGAGAATTTGTATCAGCCTACTGAGTGATAGGTTTCAATGACTCTTAGCCGAATTACATAGTTCCACACAGAGAATCATAGAACTCAATCTTATTTATGTAGAAATTAAATCTCAAGCAAAATGTCATGTCTCCAGACGAGATCTTTCTAGAGGTACTTTTTCGCATGATATATTAACATTTATATTACAAACTAAGATGTATACATTTAGTGTATATTTCAGTGTATACATTTAGAAAATCTACACAAATTTCTGTTTACTTTATGATATTTAAATCACTGAAAATTCTGTATTTAATGACATTCCGCATTGTTACTTTAAAAAAACTTTACTTCGTGAATAAAAATATTACATGTTGAAACCACGTATGATTTTACTCAGTCTGCTTACATATTTATTGATTAGGATACCTTTCGTTGCCATCAGAAATAACCATAAACCAATTTAAATATTTTATAACACAGCCGTAGCCCATGGTGTAATGTGTACCATAATCACTTTATTTTTAATTTTAATTTTGCGAAAAATTCACAAGTTACTTCATAAACTAACATTTTATTAAATTCATCTTTTTACAAATTTATTTATACTATTAGTTTCCGTTGTCTTTATGGTTCTCCCAAAGGCTCATATAATAATAATAAGAAAAAAGTACCACCATCTATTTGAATTCTTTTATATATAATGAAGTGTAATGCAAACTTTTAAGTCTGCCTTGTAAGTTACTTTTCGATATACAGTGCGTAAAGCCAGACAAATAGATAGACTATAAAAGGAGGCAGAAAGGTAATCTGTATTTATTTCTTATTTACATAATGTTTTTAGCCACTTACGTTAACGTTCTATAGTTTGACGTTAAAAAAGTCTTACAGTTCCATTAAACCTATGATGATATATGAGGTTTCTTTTACTTACATATATTTGATAATAATATGTTTAAACAGTTTAACTACCTGCAAGATTCTCTATTGGTGCAGAGGAGGATGATGCTGCTTCAGCAAGGAACCAATAGTTGAGACGGTGGTGACGTCATCAGTACTGTAAACTGCTGAGTCTATAGTAAGACCGTCTTGGTATGTTGCTCGCCTATTTCTGATCAGAAAAAAATGGGTAAATCCTGTTTCTTTGAATTGACTAATGGTATCTAAGTTGGTATTTTATTTAGTTTTTCTATAAAATAAATAACATTTATATAAAGCTAGAATACCATACTTAGTTTCAATTTCTTATCGAATAACAGATTTGCATACACATTCCCTTTCTCAATGACAGAATAACCACTCCTCAGATATGTGTCATGTATCGCTAGAGGATATTTAACTTGGAATTTAAGTTTAAAGAGTCATATACTCGTACTGGGGACTTGAACTCGGACTTTAAAATATGCTTGTTTGAGTACCAATTGCATATATAAATTTCCCTTTAACGTTCCATAACATTTGGTTAGAAATCTGAGTCTATTGTCTTCCGAGAGAAGTACTTATTATGGAATATGGTTGAGCCTTAATAAAATGTTGAATCGGACGTTTATATGTTTATGGTGAATGTTTTCCAGTGAACATAGTACAATCTTATTTCAGGTTTGTTGCATGAAGAAGCATGTCTGGTTCTAACCAATTATATTTATTACTGCATGGTAAAGTAGTTTTTTGCTTTGACACGAACAAAAATATATGTATGCTTGATATATACAGCCCACTATAGCCATTAAGTTCTACTACCGGTCTTATCACTTTCTTTCACAGAACAATTTCAATACTCTTGAAAGTTTAGAATACGTATTATTAGATGCTTCTGAATTAAGGAAAGGTTTCACATTTAAATGTAGCTGTGAGATTTTTAGTTTCCAAGATGATAATGGTGGCCCATTTAAAGAGCTACTGAGAGGTAGAGCAGATAATATAATTACTCAAGACAGTTATATTTGGCACTATGCACATAGAAAACATTAGACAAAGAAAAACAAACACATTTTAAATGGACTACTAGAAGGCCTTTAACGAGTCTAAACTAGTCCACTTCATACATGATGTCGATCTAAGGTTAAAATAGGACACCGTGATATTACTATTTTATTGACGCTTGAAATAAATGTATGAAATATTTATTGTAATGGTAAGTAAGTATTAAATCAATTGAACCATTTGTAAGATTCTCTGGGTGATACAGTGCAGCGTAGATTGTGCATGTTGCGTCAGCAAGAAGCGGTGGTTGAGTCAGCGCCGACGTAATCAGTAACCGTAAGCTGCTGATTCTGTCGCTAAACCGTCTTCGTATACAGATCGACTGTTTTAGTTTTCTTCTGATCAGAATAATATGTTAACATTAATTCCTCAAACTCTAAAATTAGTGCATAGTGAAGAAAAATTAACGTGACAATAAATTAAAGTAATTGATGCTCTTGTATTATTATCTTATATTGCATAGTTATGAAATAAATATACTAATAGAATGAAGTATTTAATATTACCTAATGTCCCGAAAAAACAAAATAAACGTTTTACTAAAAATCTAACGAAGTAACTGTTTGATATATCCCTATTGCAGTGATAAATTACCAAATAATTATACTTAGTCTTACATGTTATAGTTTATTTTTCCCTTTAATAATGATATTTTTATTTCAAAATTCTTGGATTGTTGTATCATTTCCATCAAGATTTATTGCACAAATGCACAGTTGCTACACCAATTGCATTTAAGTCAGTTTCTTTAAAACATTTTCTGAGAGAACGTATTTAATACGAAACTTTATGAATTGAAATTTTAATCAGTATAATAACAAATAATTATTATCTAAAAAAGAAAATTATAAATTATTTGTCACTCAACCTTCATCATACAAGTGATTTTACTAAGAAGACAACAGATCTTGCTTTTGAAAATTGCATGTGAAAGGCAGTGAATAGCTAGCTAGTATGTGAAATATTAGTAAACGTGAAACCTAGTCACAAATGACAAAACAAAACTCAAAGTAAATATAATTTTCCAAACCTATTTTTCTTTCATTGCATTTGCCAGCCATACACTCATTCCTGATAATATAGTTCAAGAATTTTGGACCACATCCAAAGTAAATAAAAATACATGCAAATTCCCACATGAACATTTGTTTAACTCATGATAATCTTACGGGTTTGCTTCAATGAGGCTCGGCGGATATTTTTTCTATAAAATATTTATTAATCCTATAAATAAATATACTTAATATCCACTTAAAACTAGGCTGGTATCAAATAAACTCACTAATTTATTCTGATACAACTCACGATTAACTAAATTAACTATAGAAATACATAGAGTCTATTTAAAAGTGACACATTCAATAATTATTAGCAATAATTCAACTGTCAAGACTATTTATCACTAATTACGTTAACTCAAAAGTTACCTTCTGGAGCTCAATTCTATTCGCGGTGTGGTTACAGCTCCTTATAAGGCCACTGGTGCTTCCCGAATATTCAAGTGGAAAGGTTCATACCCTCTACACAAGTGAAGAAGGTTTTAAGCGTCCACCCACTGCTCCTACAAGGGCCGAGGGATGGCCGAATCAAATAAGCTGACCAAACCCACTGACCGCTCTCTTTCCAACAAGGCTATTCATCTTTGTTTAGGGGGTTGGCCCGTTTATCTGGAACATTCTCCCACGCTCTCGTAACAATATCATAGACCAAATATATTTTACCACATATATTTTACCATATATATTACATGGCTTCGTTGGAACTTGTATGCATTTTAAATACGTGCCACACAGATAATTAGACCTTACATACCTAGAATCTCTTGTTTGGGAATAATTGAATATCACAAAAATCATTCAAAGGAACAATATTCCTGGGCTTAATTATAAGTATAAGGATCAGAGAAATAGGTTAAGATAAAATTTATCTATAAATATGTTTATTATGCCTTTTAAAATGATCTAATTAATAGCATTAAAATAACCTTAGAAATTTCTTGCACCGTAGTGTGATGGAGACAGTAAACGTTGTGAGGCTTAGTTTCATTGCAAATACTGTGTTTTTAATGAGGAACAAAATGAGGACGGGACTGAACCATCAATACTACATATTTATTCACCAGTAAATATTTAAGTTTTGTTCTCTATAGCACATTATGTTTTGGGCTTAAGGAATAATTTGAAATAATTGACTTCTAGTTTGCTATTTATAAAAAAATTCTGATCTCTGTGATCACTGGATTTATAAAACCTATGTTCACCATAAAATGTAAATTTTTCCACTCTGATTCCTCTAATCCAGGTGATGCTGTAAATCCACCTTCTTTGTTTCTCCATACTTTAGATTTACTCTTAAGATCCTTAGATTTTCCTTGAAATTATACTTGATAAGTTGCAACTGGTCAGACCTTAATAGTCATCCGCTCTAGTAGCTCTCTTGGTCTAAGAACACCATTAAATCTCATATACTTTTACGACCTGGTTGTTTTAGTAATGAGCTTAAAGTAGATGTATCATATTAGTTCAAGTGTAAAATAAAAAAATCCTTGATGGAAATGAAACAATTTTTATATAGAAGAACCAATATAATCTAGTAAACAACGAACCTGGGCCTTTTCAAAATTTACCGTTAATTTATTTGATCTAAATAAATATAAATTTTATTTTATATATACAGAGACATAATGTCCCGACATAGGATATTATCCTATATATTTTTAATGAGATATGTTTTTATTTAGTACAAAATTGTTATTACTGTAACCACTTATTTCAGTTATGTGGGTCTGATGGTGCAGTCATTGAGTAAGAAAGGCCTCACACAAATTAAACACCTATATTATTGGAGTGTTTGTTTTAAATTAATAACAAGCTTACTTGTTAATATCAAGTTAATTTTTAATACGAGTATTGTATTTATAAAATGGCCTTGATCAGTTTTATTATTGTATATAATTTAGGAGTAATCAATGATAGCTTAAGTTAAGTAATATCACACTTCAACATATTCTTAAAGCACGAAACATCCTGAGCATTTACTATTTGATATTGTTGTTAGAATGTAAATAAGCTGGACTACCTTAAAAGTATTCAGGTGTGTAAGTCAAGACTGGACCACAGACTCAAGAAATCCATATGTCATCTCGACTGAAACTTAATTCTGCACTGACAATAAACTCTTCTAGAATCGATGTTTCAGAGGGAGGGTTGGAAGACTTAAAATAGCTCATTAGGCTGCAATTCCAAGCTTGATTGGTTCTATTCTTTAGCTGTGGCCAATCGACACATGATTAAAACATTTTAATGGCACTAATCTTAAACGATTTCTTAAAAGAAACTAATTTAAAAGGGGATATAATTCTCTTGCATAAAGTGAATTTCGTTAAAATGATAAATTACGTCTATATGTTAAGAATTTTAAGAATTAAAAATAAAACATTCACGAAGAAACTTGATTCTAGAGAATAAAACGGATCTGTGATATAGAAATATGGTAATTATAATATTAACGGCCGGGGCGGAAAAATACGAGTTTTGCGTTAAAAACTTATTGGAATCATCATATAGAACAAAAAAGTATAAGGTTTGATGGGGTGGAAATGAGAAATAACGAAGTTCTAGAAAATGAAAAATGAAATAACTTTTCAGTAATATCTCCATGTTCTACATCCACGTCTAGCGTCACGTGACCTTTTGTGGCCAATGATTGAACCTCGTGATGACGTCACCGGTTGCGCCGCCATCTTTGCAAACGTAAATGAAAAATAATACAGAAATGAGCAGAATTTTTATAAAAATAAATGTTTTACTTAATTTCGAGAAAAAAATTAATTACGAGTGCCTCCGGCGAAGGTGCTGCCGAAGCCCGCGCTGATGTCAATAAAAGAAAAATATCCCTCGAGATAGTACCTATCAGTAATATATAAAATACTAGAGGGGCTGATCAAAAATATAAATTGAAATGTAATGCAAAGGCAATTATGTAAAGTTAAAAAACTAAATAAATCATGAAAAACTCAAATATATAGATGGATCAGAGAGCACATACCATTAGTGTGTTGGCGGATACAGCTGAGCAGCAGCAACAAAAAAGTCGTCTATCACAACGAAACGACAAAGTCTCCCGGTTTAAAAACACCACTCGACCGCACGACGAACACATACACTCATTTTAAAAAATTCCATGTTCAATTAAAAAAGAGATAATTTCGTTTTGGTTAAAACGTAAAATCTTTACGTGCCCTACAAAACACTCTGACACACACAATTCACTAGGGTTGGTTGAACTAGTGGATGGTTGATTCATCATTGTAAACGCACTCACTCAATCCGACCTACTGAACACGATATCTTGTGTAGAACTGACCCATGCCCCGGAGAACTCAGATAACAGGTACGTTATCAGGCTGCTATCAGTCCCGGCCGCAGATAATATTCAAGTAAACAGATTATCCAGACACAGCACACAAACTGAACATTAAAACATTAGGAACTTAACCACTTATTAATATACCCCCTAAAATCATGTTATTTGTCATTTGCACCCCATAGTACTATATATATTTTTTGTTCAGGAGGGTGAGCAGAATACGTTGGTAACGTCAAATTCGTGATTTGCCGCCCCGGCGTTTAATCTTACTGGTACGACAAATATATCATTCTTAAATTTTATTTAATGAGAAAATACCGCGGGTCTAACCTCTCTACTTTCTGTAGCACCTTATTGGTTAGAATAATTCACAGTATAATTTTCCATTATTTACATTAACCTGTGCACTGGATATATATATATATATATATATATATATATATATATATATATATATATATATATATATATAGAGAGAGAGAGAGAGAGAGAGAGAGAGAGAGAATGTATTAATAATCCTCAGTGTTTAGTAACAGATAAGGCATAGAACATGCTGAAAATCTCGTATCTTTTCACTATTTAATTGGAAAAAAATCATTGTATTTTGGAGGGGAAACCAGCAGTACCTTCAAATTTATATTTGATTAGCATGGGACCAATGGCGTTACTTTAAATAACTCACGATGTTACTTTAAGTTACTGTGGTCCCAAATTTGTTTCTTGGTCTTTTAACTCTCTGAATATCTCAGGTTACCTCGATGATATCTTTAATATGTGTAAATCCATATATTTCTGGAACTAATTTAATCGTAGGACTCAAAATAGGCCGGTTAATATCCACTATAGAGGCCTCGTTGTTTATCGGTATGTGGAACATATGTGTTCTTAATACTTAGAACTCTGTGTAAGAGTAAGTCTCATTTAATAATTTGGCATATCAAATTACTTGTACTTACGAACCCAACCTGTAGAAATTTTGGATTTAAGAAACTAGATAGTCACTGGAATCCGTCGTCTAGATTGTACCGTATGACGATAACACATGGGGGTGGTGATTTCTGAGGTCGTAGTAATAAATACTAGAAATACAAAGTTTACTTATAAGTTCAGTTTAATTACGAAAACTTAAAAGCACCACTTTTAGATGGTAAAGGAAAAGTTATGTAATGCCACGTTGCTGCCAATTAGAATATAATAACTAAAAGCATATCTTCTAGGTGGGCCTAAAATATCCAATGTTCTATTGAATTATGCGTACGACGTTTTACTTTACAAAACAATAATATTTCACTTCCCTTCACAATAGGTAGACTCACAACCCGGGTATCGGCGTCTTGGCACGAGACATTGAAGCTGTAGTCTAAGAACGGTTATTTCTAGAAGAGGAGTAGAAGTTGGGAAGTGGTAGCCATCTATTCAAACAACACGTGAGATACATCAGCTACGTAAACTGGCGGACAAAGCGCGCGAGGTCTGATCGGTTACGTAGTTGGGCTGCTACCAAGGGTTAGAAGAAAAAATTCATACGCGTGCCAATTAGGTAGTTACTCCGCCCAATAATTTAGTTCCGGAACATTGGATGTAAAATAATATTATATTATACTGGCTGATTAGGTTGCGAAATTTACATTGTATGAAATTTAATTAACTAATTTACGGTACAGAATATCCCCCCTGTTTTGATTTCGCAACCTAATTAGTCGCTTTACTTTAAACATATTCTAAATAACAAACTTAATTCAACCTTTTATTCATTACATAAATTCAAATTCAACCATGACAATACGATAGCGCGGGGTTTCAAAAGTTTCCTATCAAATCCGCTAGATCGCATGCCAATGCAGTTCTATGACTGCTCGCTTAGGGACCAAAAATAGAAAATCAATTTAGGCAAACTATTTTCATGCAGTGCACGTTGCAGCGTTTTAGAATTTGCGGGTCGTTGCAAGAATAAGGGCATTTAAGGCGATTAAATCGTAAACAAGTGTAGTGTGTTTTGTTATATAGGCGCCACATTCATACTTCTTTTTTGCATTCATACCAGTGTTTTGTGTATAGTGTTTTGCCATTAAATACCCTGAGACTTGCGAACAAGTTACCAATATGGATCGAATACTTTGGAATGAAACGTCCCCTCACGAGAAGCTAAGTCTCACATTCCTTATTAATACTGCATTACTCTTAATACATATTTACATACAACATCCTATACATCTTACATCTACATGAATTTTAACACTTCAAATATATCTACAAAATTCAAACTTCAATATTTTGACATACATACAAAAGATAGACACAACTTTTCATATTTGTTTCCTATATTACAAACAGGATCAACTCTGTCGCATTTCTTTATACAAAGTCTACCTACAAACTCTTTTTCTATATTTTATTTCCATTGAAACATTCGTTAGGAATTCACCAAACAATTAACTTCCTGGATTTTATCTTATCTTTTAAATTTGACAGCAAGTGGTTCCTTAAGCTAGGGATGCTACAAAGTTTTTTTTATACAGAACAGGTCTTAATTTGGTTTTAGATCTACAATATGAACTTTTTTTACATTCAAAACATTTTCAGTGTGTTGTACAATACAAGTTACAGGGCTTAAAAAATATAAAATTCTATAAATTCCTACATATTTTGGTGCTAATTTTGCACAAAACTTTTCTACCTTATTGCTTAAATAATGGGTTCTTATCCATACTAAGGAATGCAACTTAAAGGGATGTTTTACATTTTGCTCTGAGTACTTTTGTCTATTACTGTTATGTGCTATACTCCTTTTTACATTGACCACAGCTCTCTTTAAATTGTTTACAACAGTTTCCTTGGACAAATTCTCACCAATTAGATCATTTAGTTTCCATAAATTAGACAAAGCATTATTACAGGAATGATTAAACATTAAATCAAAGGCAGCAAAACCTGTGCTTTCATTATGGGCGGTGTTTAAACTTAATTGTATATAGCCTAGGTCATTATCCCAATTACTATGACAGTTGAGATAGAAACTACGTAATAATGTAGATATGTTTCTAATATGCCTTTCTGATTGATTTCCATTAGCCCTGTAAGGCGCTAGTCTACGGTGTTCAATAAAATTCTTAAATAAGAACTTCTTAAAATACAGTGATGTAAAATATGCGGCATTGTCTGACACTATTATTTTAGGTACAGAAAAGTTGTTAAAAATTATGCGGTCTAATTTATTACATATTTCAGCACTCTTACATTCCCTCAAAGGGATTAGCCATAGAAATTTACTGGCAGCATCTACAACTACAAGTAAATATACATTGCTGTTTCTAGTTCTCACTAAGGGACCTAAAAGATCTATGAATAAACAATCCATATTGTTCTTAAATGGCACAGATACTAATTCGCCTTCATATTTTCTTTGGCACACTTTACTCATTTTACAAACATTACATGTTTTCACTTTTGCCTTTATAATTTCGTCTAAATCAGGTCTATAAAAATACTGATTAATTTTTCTTTGCGTTCTAGCAATACCTAAATGTCCTCCTATTAAAGAACTGTGGAAGAATTCATATACTAAATCAACTAGCTGTACAGGCAAAAATATCTTACTCTTACTTTTTACATTCCTTTTGTACATAAGTAAATTTTTTTTATAAAATAACATAAATTGTTACTATTGCTTTTTACAGATTGAATGATTTGCTGAGTTTCTTTATCTTGACGTTGATATTTTTCTAAATCTTTAAACGCTAATGGCAAATCATTAATTAACAACCACAAATTATCCTTGTTATTGCACTTATTATTTATCTGCATTTTAGGCTTTACATTAGATGTTCGTTTATATTTTTGCCTTCGGGAGGAGTTTGAATGGCAGAAGGAAATCGATAATCTATTTTTATCCTGGTCTGGAACGTTCCGGCAGTCACTGGGGCTCGGATCAGCTGTTCCCGTCGACTCGCCCTCAAACATACGTGATAGGGCATCCGCCAGCGCATTATCGGTGGAACTTTTAAATTCCACCTCAAATGGCAAATTCAAAATCCTCTCGATCCACCGGGAAAGTCTTCCTACCTTTCTTTTGTGATTGAGGACATAGGATAAAGCTTGGTTATCAGTTATTAATTTAAAGGTTCTTACTTCTAAAAATTCGTGCCATTTTTCTATGCAAATTAGTGCACTCAAAGCTTCTTTTCATAAACAGTATATTTTAATTCGGCATCAGTAAATTTCCTAGAGTAATAGGCTATTGGCATTAATTCATTTTGGTCGTTTTCCTGTAACAAACAACCACCTGCGGCTATTCCACTAGCATCTGTCATTACTATAAATTGCTTTGAAAAATCGGCTAACTGGAGTACAGGAGGATTCATTATAGCTTCTTTTAACTTTACAAACGAATCTTGACATTCACTTGTCCAAACAAATTTAGCGTTTTTCCTTTTCGACGATTTAAAGGATTACATAATTCGGCATAATTATTTATAAATTTTGAAAAGAAATTGGTCATACCTAAAAACTGTGAAATTTGTTTGGCGTTCTTAGGCGGCATAAATTCTCTTATACTCCTTGTTCGCTCGGGATCTATAGTTACTGTATTATTTTTTATTAAGTTCCCCAAAAAGGAGATTTCCTCAAAACAAAACTTTGTTTTCTCTAGGTTTGCCGTTAAGCCATGTTTGCTTAGTCTATTTACAATCTCTCTGACATGTACTAAATGCGAATCAAGGTCTTTACTGTACACTAAGATATCATCACAAAAATTTATCACATATTTAAATTTTATATTGTCTAGGACTTTATCCAGATAGGCGGACAATACAGCACTACCAACATGTAAACCAAAGGGTACTCGTTTAAATTTATATTTACCAAATATAGTGCTAAATGAGGTAAGATCTTGACTATCAGGTGATAATGGACATTGCCAAAAACTTTTTCTTAAATCTATTATTGAAAAATATTTGGCTCCACTAAGATGTTGATAATAATTATTTAAATCACCAATGGGAAAATCAATTTTCTGTAACTTTTTATTTAATTCGGTATAATTGACTACAAGTCTGTCCTTTTTGGTTAAAAAGGCTGGACTGGAGTAGGCTGAAGTACTGGGTTAAATTATTCCTTGGTCCAACCAATCCTGTATTATTGTTTTCATCTTATTTACAGTAGGAGGGCTCATAAAATAAGGACTAATATTTACAGGTGTGGGGTCATTTAGAACTAATCTCACTTCCAAATCTAGAGCCTCTCCTAATTTTGGATTAAAAACATTTGGAAAATCCCCTATAAGGTTTTGTATCTCAGCCTCAGCTCTAGTGCACCCTATTTTTACATCAATGCTGTTTACTTCATGTTCAAAAGGCTGTTGTCTGACAATAGTTATTTTCTCATTACAATTGAATTTAAAATAACATGAATCTCCATCAAGATCTAAAATTAATTTGCTATTAGATATAAATGGGTTTCCCAATACAATGTCCCATTTTAAGTTATCCAATACAGTAAATTTTACTTTCCAACAAAATTTAGAAATTTTTCTCTTAGCATAACAGTAACCAAAACATTTTATTTCAGTGTTATTTGCAGCAAACATTCTATCATCTGACTTCATTAATTTAGAAACATTTTTATTCAACAATAGGCTATCATAAAATTCTTTACTCATTATATCTCTTGTAGCACCAGTATCTAATAAGCAGTTTGTTTTTACATTTTTACCCACCATAGCTTCAATTAAAGGCATATTGTTACACTGTCTAACATTTAGTCTTAAATTAGGTTTTCTATAGTTTAATTTACTCCAATTTTTAATTACCTTACCATAGACTCTCATAAAATAGTGTTTTTCTTTTCTTACTGTATTACTATTTATAAAATTATTATTCTTAAACTTATGAAACCGGGGAGAGATATTTTTAGGTGTTGTGTGTAATACCACTCCCCTACCAACTAGTTTTTTGGATTCCTAAAACAGTTTTTTGCTAAGTGACCAGGCCTATTACAATTGAAACATAACTTTGGGTTTTTAACAGTAGGCCTACTATTCCTAGGTTCAAAATGTGGTGGATACATGTTGTTAACATATGTCTTACTTAAATTGTCCCTTAAGTTATCATTAAAGGTTATATTGTTACTAGCTATACACAATTTTTCCAAATCTGTAAAACAAATGGGATTGTTTTCAAAAATTAACATATTTCTATCTGTAGGCTTAATACCTCTTTTTATACAAGTTACCAAGTCCTGTTCACTTATGTTACACAATAAAACTTGACTGACCTCTTTAATGTCATAGATGTATTCATACAGTGGCTAATCAAACCTTGGTGGCCTATAAACTAAATCTAGTCTCAGTCTTTCAATTAGGCCTACAGGGATAAAAGCACTAATTAATTCCCTGTGTAGATAGTTGACATTTGGCATGACAGACTTACACTGCATTGTTTTGGCTAAAAGTGGACCTTTTGCATAACATGGTAACAATGCTAAAATTTCATTTTCTGATAGGCTAGTTTCACATTTTAGTTTTAAAAAAGTTTTCAAAAAGTTTATTAGCTCAGGTACTACTAAGCCATTTGTTACTGTAAAAATTTGTAAATAATGTTCTACAGGGTTGTTTAACTTATTAAACATATTTAAACCAGACATAGGTTGACTAATACAATCATTGTTTGCATTATAAATAGGCATTATAGGCAAAGTGGGGGTACTGGCAGTAGGCTGTGATATTGTTGGTGGTTGTACAGAAATAGGGTCTATTTGTTCTTTCACTGCCTGTTCCATAGCCTCATCTTGTTCTAATGATTCATTTAAATTGGCTTCTAACACTCTAAGCTGTTCTAGGTTCACTGTAGGTAGCAAGATTTTAGCTAACTGTTGTTCAACATTTACTAGCCTGCACTTTAAAGCTGATAAAGTTTCACTATGTACAGAACTTAGTTCTAGCTGGTTGTCTAAAAATAAACGGTTTATTAAATGTTTACACTTTTCTTGGAATTTGGTGATTTCTAAAGGTGAACTAGCACTGTTCAATTCACTTCACCCATGTTCTAATAATATCACTTTTTCACTGAGAAGTTTTACTTCCTGATTGTGGTCTATTTTTAATAGGCTACTATCAGTAGGTAAAATATTGTTTCTCAAACACTGTCTTAAGGACTTTCTGAGTTCATTTACTGTACTGTCACTATTTAATTTAATACCTCTAGATATCAGTTCAAATACCAACTCATCTTTAGACAAATATTCTATTTTAATGGCAGGCATTGTGGCGTTTTCCCTCAGTTTCACCCAGTTGATGGCAGAGTAGGCACATCAATAGCAGATTCGCGCAATAATTATGTGTACCGTATGACGATAACACATGGGGGTGGTGATTTCTGAGGTCGTAGTAATAAATACTAGAAATACAAAGTTTACTTATAAGTTCAGTTTAATTACGAAAACTTAAAAGCACCACTTTTAGATGGTAAAGGAAAAGTTATGTAATGCCACGTTGCTGCCAATTAGAATATAATAACTAAAAGCATATCTTCTAGGTGGGCCTAAAATATCCAATGTTCTATTGAATTATGCGTACGACGTTTTACTTTACAAAACAATAATATTTCACTTCCCTTCACAATAGGTAGACTCACAACCCGGGTATCGGCGTCTTGGCACGAGACATTGAAGCTGTAGTCTAAGAACGGTTATTTCTAGAAGAGGAGTAGAAGTTGGGAATTGGTAGCCATCTATTCAAACAACACGTGAGATACATCAGCTACGTGAACTCGCCTACAACAAATTCGCGACGGTATTAGCCATTTAATGATACATATTACTATTTATAACAACGTGCTCGTCGCCATAAGGACGACGCCACAACCTTTTATCTATCTCCATCAAGCAAATAAAAGATCTTCAAGGGTAAGTTACTTTACTATTCACATCTTTACTTTACGTTACATTCATTTTATACGTTTGGCATCAAAGGGCTAATTTAGTAATACGAAAAGATAAATTTTACTTACGGACAAAGCGCGCGAGGTCTGATCGGTTACGTAGTTGGGCTGCTACAAAGGGTTAGAAGAAAAAAAATTCATACGCGTGCCAATTAGGTAGTTACTCCGCCCAATAATTTAGTTCCGGAACATTGGATGTAAAATAATATTATATTATACTGGCTGATTAGGTTGCGAAATTTACATTGTATGAAATTTAATTAACTAATTTACGGTACAAGATCATCATCTAATATTTTTAAACTTTACAGTTCCTGATTGGTTTCATATTCAGATTGCTGGCCCATTCATTATTTTAGCGTCCGAAGTTCCCTGCCAAAGGAAAAATTACAGTTGTTGATTAATGATTGTCTTTATCTCGAAGGCCCTAAGGGGTGTGATTTTTAATTCTTTATATATCTTAAACTCTTTAACCGTTTTTAAATGTATTCAAATTCCTATTGTATGGGGTAAAATGGTGAAGGCATTTGACACGTATTTATGGAATCTACTTAGTTTTACTCTAAATTCAGTATACATGTGCAAACTAAATTGTATAAATTGCCATAAACTTTTAGGAAGTTACACAATTTTTGATCCCTTTATCTACACTATATATTGAAAACGGAGTTACTTATGGACTCGAATTTTTACCGGAAGCTTCATTTATATATAGGCAGCACTGAGTTGGATAATGTTGCATTTTATTTCAGTGGGATTTTGCAGAGTATTACCGAAAATGTTTACGTTGTGTTTCCATTACGAACATAACTAACCTATTAGGTTAAACAAACATTCTAGGTTAAGTAAACAAATCAAGCCAAATTGATGTAACACGCATAGTCAGAAAACACAACAACTATGTTCATTTCCATGCACTATATTTCTAAAATATATTTTTATAAAAAACAAAACTCTAATTATTAAAACCGAATTAAAGATTTCAGTTTAAAATATGTCTGCAATAAAAGACCAACTACTGTAAATTGACCAGTGAATAGTAAATGACGATCGTCACGGTAAAAAATTTACAAATTTTAAACGGTCTCTTGGTTTTTTTGTGTGCATGCTTCGTGTTTTTACGTTGAATATGTTATTTTGTTTACTCTGACCTATGATTTTTCATCGCCCTATTTTTACTGGCTTTAACTTTGTTGTGAACGCTTAACATGGTTTTCAACAGAAGAGGATAGATTCCTATCCTCTGAAGCAATTATCATTTTTTTACATTTAACTGTTGCATTTGTCCAAATACCTGCACTCTTTTAACTTTATCAGGTGAGTAACAGCATATCCATAGAGAATCAGCGTTTTGTTAATATAAAATTTAGGCTCATTTAGGCCAAATATTATATGTCTATAATTCGACAGTCTGAAATTAATTTTATCTATCCCCACGAGGGATAGGAACTGCCAACACTCAGCCGATATCTACTCTAAATTTAGAGCTAAATCACAACAATCATTCTTAGAGCTACTGAAGTTTAACTGGATCAGTCATTGTCAAATAGGACTATTAATTTTCTCAGCAAAAATTCAATTTGAATTTTTATACTTAAGTTTTTAAATTTTCATGAAAATATGTATAGTAGGACACAAAAACTTAAAAATTATTATTATAAAATCTCAGACAACATAATATATTTTAATTTAATTAAAATAACCTAAATTTTAAGATAGTTATTTTTATCTATGCATATCGATGACAAAACCAGTCAAACACATATATGTTAACTAAGTGTTAAAGCCATTAAAGGGTCAACCCTCCTCCAATAATTTGAAAACACTATGATTTAAAATTCAAATTTGAAGTGTCTTATGAAATGTTTTTGCCAAGAAAAGTATTAATTCAACAGACCACTAATGTTAATAAACTTTATGCGTCACATCTAGCTTCTTAGAGACACCGTCATTTTGAGGTCTAATGTTGACACTATTTGTACTAGAAATAAACTCACTCAAGCGTATGTTCCAAGTCGAAGGAAGAAGGGGAAGATTTGTCTGGAATGTATGAATAACAAGTAACATGCCTCGCATCTACATAACGTATTAATCCACAAGGCTTACAACAGTGAACTACACGCCTCTTTCTATTATCGGTGCGTGATGTGGTCACTAACTTAAGTAATGTAATTCCTGTTCCTAATGTTACTTTAAGCACAGTTTTTTAACAATTATGTTTCTTAAATATTTTATTTAAAATATGGAGTTTACTGAGAATTAATTTTCTTGCATGATTATGTTCTTTCTAAACCCGGTGTCATATAAAATTTGTCAATGATGTCTGTTTCATTCCTCGGGTTTTGCAAATGGGAAACCGCATTCTGACCTAATTAAAAAGTGTTGGTACTTTTTATTGAATCCTCGTTCTCGCCCATCTTGAGAACGTCAGAGAATTAGGATGACGAGGTGAAATAACCAACAGATAGCCTCTGCTTTGAATTAAACAGGCGATTCTTCCATTATCTATCCAACACGATATTGTTATCAGTCCGAAACACCTACCAAACTGTGCCAACTGACCAGGCGTAGATCCCCCCAATGGTTTCACTATAAGTTACTTGTGATAAACATGCACAGTTGAAATCCACGCTTTTTTAACCGTGCTTAGAGATCGTGTTTATCTCATCGAAGTGCACTCAATTGTGTACCTAATGAGACAATGAGACTACCAATTCATGTATTTATAGGTGTTTCTGATGTCGAAACGATGTAAATAAACATGGTTTTGAACTTCTTCGTTGTCGACTTTCTTTAAATCTCTTCAGACGCACAAGACTCCACATTCCAGGTGTCAAGTCTGAGACAGCGTCAGATACCAGACGCTACAATAAAAAGGAGGTAAACTGGAACAAAACTCAAAATTAAATTAAAATACCCCTGCCTCCCATAGCTACGTTGTATGTAGAAACTAAACAATTTAAATGTTTGTATGATACTCTCTGGAGCATCGCGTTGTGACACTGCGTCAGCAAGGAAACATTGGTTGAGACGGTGCTAACATAATCAGCGACTGTAAACTGCTGAGTCTATTGTTAGTCCGTCTTGATATATTGCTAGCCTACTTCAATTTATTTCTTATCAGAACATAGTATGTTAACGCTATTGAACTTACGTTAATGGTAGCCATTATATAGAACTAATATACAATCTTAGGTTGCCATTTTATATTGAACAGGGACGCGTAGGCAATATACTTTCTCAATGGCAGAATAAACACTCCTGAGGTAAGCGATGACCCCCGAATAATACATCAATATCCTGATTTCAGGATGATTTAAATTTATGTTTGGTATGAAATATTTTGGGGACCTGAATTCTCCGACAGTGAAACATATTTTTTCTGCACCATTGGAATATTATATAAGTTGCTCTTTAACATTACATAATATTTTGTTAAAACTCTGATTCATTTTAATCTGAGTGAAAGTATTTATTAAGTAATATGGTGAAGCCCTTATACAGTTGTGAATCAGAAGTAAAAATTTTTAGTGTAAACTTTTTTTCACTGTATAGTGCGTTTTTATTTCAGGTTTTGTGCATGAAGAAGCATGTCTGGTTGTAAACAATTATATTTATTACGCCATAATAGAGTTTGTTTTGTTCCCTCGATCAAATATATATATATAATTTCAATAAACATTGAATCGCAAAAAGTACTTGCTCCGCCGGATCTCTCACTTGCCGGGTGAATGTGCTACCATTATACCACAGAGCGCTTACTTTTTCCGATTCAATTACGTTGTATTTGTGAGAGATCCGGGTTCGACTCCCGGCGGAGCAAGTACTTTTTGCGATTCAATGTTTATTGAAATTAAATAAGGCAATTGCCATTTATAAAATTTAACGTAAATATCTTTATATATATATTTCTTGTGTGCGTGTGTATGGTCCTAAACTCCTCCTAACGGGTGGACCGATTTTAATGAAACTTTTTGTGTGTCTTCAGTTGGATCCGAGAATGGTTTAGATTCATAATTCGGTCAAGTTTTAATAGTTTATTTAATTAATTTTTTAATAATAATTGTTGTTGATGGTGGAGTGTTTGACATTGGATCCGCCAGACTGCGCCACGAACGACACGTAATACAAAGTGAAACTGATACTTAACAGCTGTGAATACTTTCAGCTGAAGTTCATCAAAGAGGCAGAAACATTATTGTTTCACATTTAAAATTTAGAAAGTTAATATTTTTAAATTTGTAAAGTGCTTGATCAGTAGTGTTAATGCAGATTGCAAAGATGAAGTTTCACCAATTGTTCTACGTAAACATTATATAGGCCTAATATTACAACACAGCCATAATGTTTTTCTATTTTAATTCCAGGTTTTCCCGACATTTTGTGCTGCTATCAAATTTGTGTGTTTGTTTTGTAACATTCTGTAATTTAATTGTGTGAGTGCTAATTGTTTATAATACATTAACCTAATAGAGATTGAAAGATGTTTAAAGTGCATAAAAAAACTATACTTATTTATTAAAGTTATTGAACTCATTTTTGCACATTGAAGTGAGTATATTGGTCGCATACCTCAAATAACCTAAGTAGCATACAAATCAAAAGGTTGTGTTTCTATGTGTGAATATTGTTAACAGTTTAGATAATCAAGTCTTAAACTAATTTGGATTTAAAATAATTTGTTGTAATTTACATTTTTTAATCTGCAGTCAGAATTGGTCACAATAAGTTCAAATTAAGTAGCATACAAATCACATGTTGTGAATAACTACTTATTGTTAATAGTGTAGGAATTGGTTTTTAAATTTAAATTCTGTTGGCCAGTTCCGACATTATACTGTAATTTTAAATTATTAATTTTATAACAAGTATATTTTTTTTAATTTACAACTTAATTTATCGTAATGCTATTGAATGTACAATATTTTTTGTTAATCCTTCAGGAGTGTACATAAACAAATAAGATGGTTTTTCCAATAGGGCTGAAGTATAATAAATGGCCTCCATCACAATCGAATTATTGATATTTCTGAATAGCCTATCCAAACTACTGAATTTCATTATAGTTATTTATTCGGGTTCAAATTTAATTAAATTTTTTAATTATAAATTGTTGATGTTAGAGTGTTTTATATTGGATCCGACAGATTGTGCTACGACACGTAATACAAAGTGAACTGATACTTAACAGCTGTGAATATTTTCAGCTGAAGTTCACCAAAGAGGCAGAAACATTTGTTTACATTTAGATTACGTTATTATGAAGTGCTTGATCAGTAGTCTAATGCAGATTGCAAAGTTAAATTTTCACCAGTTGTTCTATGTAAACATTATAATATTACAAACACAGCCATACGTTTAATCAATTGTAGTCTTGAAAGCATAGAGTAAGCATAAACATATAAAAAATAACACCACTTCTTATTTCAATATATTCTGTACTCACTTTGGAGGATAGAGATTATCCAGATATAAAATTGGAAGTTTTAGCTTTTTAAGTGAAATTCTTAGTAAATTATTAAGTGTTGATCTTGGAAGAATGCGCTACAATCGGAGTTTCAAATGTTTTTCTATTTTAATTCCAGGTTTTCCCGGACAGTTTGTGCTGCTATCAATTGTGTGTGTGTTGTTTTGTAAGGTTCATGTTTCAAAAAGTAAATACGGCAAATAACATTAAAATATAATAGAATAAAGTTATAAAAAGTGTACTACGTGGCCGCGTTATAAGTTTATAAAGGCCAGCCAACAGGCAAAAGGAAGAAAATAAAAAATAAAAACATTGTGTAATTATTGTGTGAGTGCTAAAATTGTAATAGTACATTAATAGAGATTATTGGTCGCATTACCTCAAATAACCTAAGTAGCATACAAATCAAAAGGTTGTGTTTCTATGTGTGAATAACTATTGTTGACATTTTAGATAATCAAGTTTTTAAACTAATGGATTTCAAATAATTTGTTGTAATTTACATTTTTAATCTGCAGTAAAAATTGGTCAGCTAAGTTCAAATTAAGTAGCATACAAATCACATGTGTGAATAACTATTGTTAATAGTGTAGGAATTGGTTTTAAATTAAATTCTGTTGGCCAGTTCTGATACTATACTGTAATTTTAAATAACTATAATGAAATTCGGTAGTTTAGATTAGGCTAATCAGGAATATCAATAGAGGTTATCCAGATATAAAATTGGAAGTTTTAGTAAAATACACTTTTAACTGAAATTGGTAAATATTAAGTGTGCAGTGATTGATCAGTTAATTTTTGGTTTATAAATAAATTGTTTTTTATCTTGGTATGTTTTAAATTGGATCCAGCAGAATGCCCTACGATCGCAGTTTCAAATGTTTTTCTACTTTAATTCCAGGGTTTTCCGACAGTTCGTGCTGCTATCAAATTTGTGTGTTGTTTTGTATCATCGTGTAATTATTGTGTGAGTGCTAATTGTAATATTAAATTAATAGAGAATCACATGTGTCAATAACTATTGTTAATAATGTAGGAATTGGTTTTAAATTAAATTCTGTTGGCCAGTTCTGATACTATACTGTAATTTTAAATATCTATAATGAAATTCAGTAGTTTAGATAGGCTAATCAGATATATCAATAATTTGAATGTGATGGTGGCCACTTATTGTACTTCAGACCTATAGGGAATACTTATTTAGTATATTAGATAAATTAAATTCTGTTGGCCAGTTCCGATTCTATACTGTAATTTTAAATAATTATAATGTAATTCGGTAGTTTAGATAGATTAATCAGAAATATCAATAATTTGATTGTGATGGTGGCCACTTATTGTACTTCAGACCTATAGGGAATACTTCTTTAGTATTTTAGATACTGTAGTCTATGTTGTTATACATTTTTATTTAGAAGTTACTTAATTAAAATTACATATTGAATAAGTTACTCATATTTATTGTGTACTGTTATACAGAATTTTATTTTTACAGAAAAATGCCAAGTCTTCGTGGAAGAGGACGAATAGTTATTCAATCATGTGATTTATATGCTACTTAATTTGAACTTATGTGACCAAACTGTTAACAATAGTTATTCACACATAGAAAAACAACCTTTTGATTTGTATGCTACTTAGGTTATGCGACCAATATACTCACTTCGTTCAATAAATTTTCAAAATTAGTTCAATAACTTCAATGAATGACTATAGTTTTTTATGTTCTTCAAACATCTTCAATCTCTATTAATGTATTATTACAATTAGCACTCACACAATAATTACACAATGTTACAAAGCAACACACATATTTGATAGCAGCACACAAACTGTCAGGAAAACCTTGAATTAAAATAGAAAACATTTGAAACTGTGATCGTAGCGCATTCTGCTGGATACAATGTAAAACATTCCAAGATGGTCCACCCATTTAGGAGGAGTTCAGCTCCATACACACGCACACAAGAAATATAAAGATAATAAAATTCGGTAGTTTAGATAGGCTAATTAGAAATATCAAGAATTTGATTGCGATGTTGGCCGCTTATTATAATTCAGCCTTTAATAACTATAATCTAATTCAGTTTGTCATTTTAGTAGTTTAGATAGGCTATTCAGAAATATAATTCGATTGTGATGGTGGCCACTTATTATACTTCAGCCCTATACGGAATACTTAGTTAGTATTTTAGATAAATTAAATTCTGTTGGCCAGTTCCGATAATATACTGTAATTTTAATTAACTATAATTAAATTCTTATAACGTGTACAGGACAACGTCTGTCGGGTCTGCTAGTATATATATATATATATATAAATATCTGATCTAAATAGACTACTGCTGTAAAAAATTGTCTACTTTCCAGTCCTTTGTCATGTTATTCAAGTTTAAGCTTTTCTGATGCCACAGTAGAATTTTTCATGTTTACCGATGAAGAAAATATATACGTGCATATGGTCTGTAAAGTACTCGTAAGGAAAAAAGTTTATATTTTCACCAATTAGACTGTACTTCCAGGTCAAAAGTATTTTAGGTGTCGTATTACCAAGAAAATATATGAGACCATTTCTTTATTTATGGAACTGAGTACCAGGAATGACATACTCGTTAGATCACCAACGTGCCTAGTTGGTTAGATCAAAGTCGTGGGTTTCCTCAGTAGCAACGGTGATAACTCATCCGTTATTCCAGGCCTTTGATCGACTAACTTATGAGAAATGTCGTATTTTACCGAAATATTAACACTTTCCTGGAATTCTGGGCTGGATATCATCGTGGGACGCAAACCGCACCACTAAAGTTGGTAATAGTTTTGTTCGTGATTTGGACGAGAAGCTTTTGGTTTGTATCACATTTATGTGTTACTTTTACATACAAACTATTTGTATGTATTGTACATACAAAGTATCTGTATGTATTTTATATACAAACTATCTGTATGTAAAATAACGTCTGCTGAGCTGCATATGTTTATTATATGGTTTTATTTAGCGTCAGTTCTACTTCAGTAAAAGCAATGGACTTCTCATTGGTTATCACAAAAATAATCTATTGGAAATTAAATAACTCTTCATCATCCCGTGTGAATATTAAAAAAACATATTATCCTTAGCAACACCTTTAAAACAATTTAATTGTTCCATTTTTTATTTTTTTTCACTAAATTAAAGATAAATCTTATATTATTTTCGATTTATTTATAAAATATTTATTAAACTTAGCTATCTACATACATCTAACAAATTTATGTATGTCATGAGTCATTAATATTGATGGAATCCTCCCATATGGTGGCTATGAGTATTGACTTGTTTTACATACCTTTTGGACTATAAATTAGTACTTCAACATCCAATAAAACTGCTTGAGGTAAAGCTCCCAGCATCTTACTGTCGTATTCGATGATGAGAGTGTTAGGTGTTTTCATATTAAACACTCCGTCATCTTCATCACCTCTGTCATGTACTAGGGTATTCCTTTTTTGTGGATATTCTGCCAGTGTGTACTGAAGAGGTAGTTTTACACCACGATCAGGATTTGCTCTATGTCAAGTTAAGTACTAACCTGATAATTATTATAATTCAAAATTATTATAGAAAACTGTATTAATATTTTATTCAAAACTTAGCGTTTAAACACAATGTTATTAACTTTCAAATAGTAATACAAATTATATGTTAAATTACAGACATATCATTTTTTACGTATTACAAAACATTTTTAATTTTCATAAAAGTTTGTGTACATGTTTGTGAGCCCAGAAATTATATTTCATTAAACAAGACAAAAGATATTGTTTATTATTTGTAATGATATATTAACTGGTAAATCCATCGAGTTTAAAGAGGTTTTTTTATTGATATTTACAAACATCACAGTTATTTAACAATTAGTTTTGTTTGAACCATTGGACTCAGGTTTCATCCTTCAATATAATGTAATTAAACCAGAAACCTGGGTACTTTAGCCACTCATTTTTTATAATTTTAACTATCAAGAAAAATCTGGCAAGGTAACACAAAATTTTCATGTAACATAGAATTTCAAAGAAATTAAACCTTTTTAAACAGATATGGGTATTTTAAATAAAAAAAAATATGAATATCTTAGGAAAGTTCAATAGATGAATGGGATGTCCCCCAAAGGTAGGACGATAATTTGGTGCAGCTTTAGAATAGTTTAAAGTTTGGATTGGTAAAAGATGTTGTAATATTTTAATTACTATTTGCTCTCATTATTATAAAATAATCCTCAGATGTATTTCACAGTTAAAGCAAGAAATTCTAATATTGATGTACATAGAGGCTGCCAGATTTTGGTCGCTTCGTATTTATACATGTTATTGTGTAGAGAAATTACCATCGTCAATCATCATTACGATCACCAATGAGATGAGATCTTCAGAACAACATCTTACTGAATATTTTGGATGCATAATACTGTATTTGTCAGATTGTTATTTTATTATTTTCAAACGAGAATGAAAGAAATTTATCAATGTTAAAAATAATTAAAAAATAGAAACATTTAAATTATTTCAACAAAATATCTTACTTAAGTTATAACCTTCGATTTTCTGCTTTTCATTATACGTTAATGTATAGTGGGTTACATTACTCACCAGCAATTTAAGGTATATGCAAATAATAATTAACTATATCTGTGATTTTCCTTCACCATTTATTTTGAGTGTGTATTGTAGCGGTTCATATTTTTATCTCTCGATAAAAGCCGTTTAAGATAGCATCACATGTAATTAACCCCATGGATAAGACGCTTGATTGGATGACACTACTAAATATTTAATTGGAAAGAATGCTCTTGCTTTTTTAATTAACAATGGTATTGTTTTTAGATGCAATACTATACTCACCATCAGTTTTGCAATTTATGAAGTTTTTATAATCGTAAATGACATGATTGAAATAAACAAATAATATGTCAGTTATTTAACTGTATTATCTTGCGTTATAAAACTACTTTCTAGTATTATTTATGGTCATACATTTTTATTGAACGCTTTTTTCAATACGGGTATTGATGTAATATCTTCCTAACTAATTTAATTTTTACTGATGTGTTTGCGTGGTTTAGATTTTGGAGCTTATAATACGTTCCTTAAACCAAAGATGCATCACATCTTGATGCGTTAAAGCACATATAGTATACTAAAGCAGTTTATTGACAATCCTTTTTTGGAAAAACAAATTCAAAAAGTTAATTTATTGTTTGTGTTTGTATTTTCATAGATAAGAATGTACAACATTATTTTAAAATAACTAACAAGCGTTTCAAAATTCCCATTGTCATGTTGGCGAGTTCTAGGTTTACACTTATAATTAGTTGTTTGTCATATCTAGTACAATACCCTACAAATATACGGGCTTTCAAATTTATCATTGTTTGAAATTACATTAGGTGTTATTTTTAAACCATATTAATAAAAAAATCTAAATAAAATTTTACATAATTTTATTTTAACTAATTACAATTTTAAGGCTATTAACTAGGAAGTTTAATGTTGTAAAATACCAATATTATGGATAGAAAATAAATGAACTAATTCGTCAATCGACTACTTACAAATCTTGGTTTATCTTTTAGTTGCTTATACAGACCATTAATTACTTTGATCAATTCTAAAATGTTGTAAGGGACTTATATATTTATATATATTTTCTGTGGTATATTAAACTAAAGTAGGCTCTAATACCATCACGGGTAGGTCTTCTTTACATTTCAGATGAAATAAATAAATAAAAATCTTTCGCGAACTAGAAAATATTTTGCAATATATATACCATTGTGACACTTGTCATTCCATAACTCATCGTAGGTTATGACTTTTAAACATTGCATGGATTTAATCATACGTTGTATACTTTAAATCAATAAATTATTGTATTAGAAAGAGAAAAAATACATCTTAACGTACTATACTAACTTTCATTAATCAAATACATTACAATTAATTCCAAAACATTTTTCATTAAAGTTAAAATAAGAACTGAAATTTTGAGTGTCATCTAATAAATGTAATTGTTTATTAGTAAATATTAGGTTAAAACTTATAAAAAGTGTTTTTAACCGAGTTGGGAAAATAAAAGCAATATTAAAATTTGTAAAAATGTATTATTTTTGTATTTTTACAAAATAAAACTTTTTTTTCATTAAAATGTAGTATTATCTTATTTTAAAATGTATTAATTAAATAACGCTAAATGTTTTGACAATGCACTGAACTTTATCAATACGGTGTATAAATAATTAAACTTCAATAATAGTACTTTTGCTAATAAGATACATTTTGCTTTAAATTATTGATTTAATCCTGAAATTACTGAAAATGTAAACAACAATAGTTACAGTTAAAGACTGGCTACCACCAAATATACAGGTAAAAATATGATGTTATTATATATATACACAATATAGATTCAACAAAATTTAAATCTCAGTGATTATAGTATTATTACGTTTTAATCGAATTCACCTACATTAAGAAAAGTTTACATGTGTCGTCAAAATAAGAGATAGACCAGATTACCATACAAGGAAGCGTTATTTAAAAGTATTACTGAGACCACTTTTTTCTCTATATGCTTTTAACAACTGGAATTTTCCAGCTACGGTACCATCTAGTAATATCCTCCACACATATCCTCCAATGAGATAACCCTGAAGATCCTTAAAATATTATTAGGACATAAATAATTGTTATAAATTAAATACAACTGAAACAGAACCATTGGAATTTTCTAAAATTGGCAATATAGATTGTTACAAAATAAACGGTGTACTAACATAGGTAAATAGTACTGGATCTCTGAGTGCATAAAATAAATAAATATTAATAAAAATCAAGAGATTCCAGGTTATATAAATTATGGAAATATTTCAATCATAATCATAGACTGTGTATTAATAAATGAATATATTATTGTGAATATAGTTAAGATCCGGCCTTACACCACTGATATCCTTTTGCTACGCTGTATAATGAAAGTAAAATTCAAAAATAAATTATAAAATATCAAAATGTGTAGGCAATGTTTAGTGTGAACTTTAGACGTAAAAATAATTTTTTTTTTTTCTTTATCAGCATTCTTGTTTCGTTAACTATTGCGCTTTTAAACTGTCAGAGAATATGAATATGACACTACACATTATAATAAATAATATATATATATATATATATATATGCAATAAACAAGTACAGTACTACGATTTTTAAGTGGATACGCCAAACCATGTAACCATCATGTTTTCTTAAACGGCTCGTAAAAAATCGTTTAAATTCTTATATAGACAAATAAAAATTTTTAACTGTATATTAGTAGTAGGTCATTCTACTTTAGTTTTTGTTTTGTCAGTCTAAATACACCTATGTTACCTACGAGGTTCTGCTGAAACTTACAATTATAGCAACATGACCAAGCTCTGAGATAATCAATTTCTTGGCTGATAAGAACTATGGCCAGGGATATTTTAGTTATTAATTCTACCAGACGAAACGCTAGAATTCTCCATTCGTCTACCAACCACCTACGACTGACCAGAGGCTCATAGCAAAATCTTTGTCGTATTGTGACCTGTATTCTTCAGTTCAGTTTTAATGATTAGTGTTATGTATAGTTTTTTATTAAGTGCATGATTTGGAGTTAGTGAAGTTGACACAAAACACAGAGGTTGTGATTCCTGACTTAGGTATTATTTCTTTCTTTTAATTTATTTTGTAAATATGTATTAGGTTAGTTATTTATCTGACGAAGAGATTAGATTGCAGATATCGAAACGTAGTGTTACTGATCTTTTTTCACTAAAAAAAGGCAAATTTCCAGAAAACTCCTGTTTCATTCGCAATCCATCCATCCTCAAAAATAAACTTCAAACAAAGAATTGATGTTTAGTTCATATACCATTATTTTTTAATTTTTTTTTACTGGTGTTAAAAATAAAAGGTTAAAGTATTTAATTTTTTATTACAACTTAACTATTTACATTTAAATTTAATTTAGTAGTACGTCAGCAGGAAAACAATTTAACTATTTGGTATGATCTGTTGGTGCAGTGCAGTGTGATTTGTGCACGCTGCGTCAGCAAGGAATCGATGGTTTCGTCTGTACTGGTCGTAATCATCTGATGTAAAGTGCTGAGTCTCTCGCTAGGCTGTCTTGATCTACTGATCCCAAATTCAGCTTACTTCTGATCAGAACATGCATGTTAGCCTTATTTCCTAAAACTTATAAAATTAGTACAGAGAGAAGAAAAATTGCATAAATATTAATAAACAGGAGTAATTCATGTTCTTGTCAAATATGTTTTTTAATATTTATAATATGTACATAACAAATAAATTTAAAATTTAATCTTAAGTTCCGACAAAAAATAAAAAAAGTTTTACTAACCAATACACTAAGTAACTTTATCATATGTGCTACTATGCCAAGTAGAAGATGGAACATATTTGTATTTAGTCTGACATGTTATAATTTTATTTTGTCCACTAATATCGAGATTTTTATTTCAAAATAAATAGATTTTCCCTTGAAACCACATGGACTCTGGTGACTCTTGTAAGATTTCAGTCAAGATTTATTCCATAGACCTAGAGATAAACGGACATAATGACTTTTCGACACGATGCTAAGAAAGATATGTGGCTTGCAATTTAATACGAGGAAGATTCCTATGAATAGAACCTTGGACAACTTTCTGGAATACTACTGAATTCAATATAATGATGATGATATATGTTATAATACAAAAAGTGTTTAAACGTTGAGCAGAACATTGTTAAACGGGCTAAACAATTGTTTACATTTTATTATATTCAACTTATAAAATCCTTTTAATAATCCTAGCTGAAGGATTATTATAATGCAAATAAAAAAATACAATCTTACAAGTACTTTAATATAAAATTTGTCATTGACAAATTAAAATTATTTTATGAAATAAACATACACTTTTATAACATCGTATCTAGAAAAAATAACTGTGAATATTTGAAAATTAACGTTGTAATAGGTCTTAGAGATCTTTTCAGTGGATTAAAGAAAAACTGAAGAATAATTTATTTATGCCTTGATGAGCGTTTCTTTTCGAAACTATAGACAAAAAAAAAACAAAACGTCTGCCCTGCGAAACAAAACCTATTAGGATCAATTATTTTTAAAGCGTTCAACTATGATGGGATTTCCCCTTTATACCTGCAGTATACGAGTACCCTTATTGGATGTAGTAGGCTTCTCAGTCGTACATAGGTATTTTTTATAAGTCAAGAGTAAAAATCAACCATGGCATTAAAATATCATAGAAATCGGTGTCATCATGGAAGTTGGCACTTTCCATGATTTTAGAGTCCTAGATTTGTATAAAAAATGTTTCATCGAGAACACAAGACAAAGCGATATGGCAAAAGGAAAAAAATCTCATACTGGAAGTAGAATAAATAAAGTTATAAACATGTTGCTTTTATGCATAAATGAAAAACAATTTAATTGATTAAAAGTAAAGGTAAAACGTCAATGAAAATATTTAATTTCAACAAAATATTGCATTGATGTACCCTCCTAGCTCCCCGAATCCTTTATAATTTTAACACTATGTTATGATAACTGACCTAATAAACAAAACCATGAGTCAAGCGGAAATGGTAAATGTCAATCAATCCAAAAGTATTGTACTATAAACCTCGTCATGCTCAACAGAGGAAAGAATGCACGCTCGTAGTGCTTGAATAGGAAAAATCAAACAAACATTTGTTCCTGCTGTTGAAGTTTAGCACACCGTAACTGATAACACAATAACTGTACAACCGTGGAATTTGGCTGAGTACCATGGATGAAATTGGCAACCCAGGGGGTTGACAAAATGTCTATTTTGTTTGTCGAGGGAGCAAAACTGTATTTATTGTATGGTTTTCTCGCCGTCTATATGTCTACAGAACATCTTGATAATGGAATGAGCTATACATTTTAAACGTTGCTAGCAGTGTCAGCGAAGAGTGTAATGCGTCACATATTGTGGCAAACTCGTACCTTGTTGGTAATGGTAATTAAAGGCTTGGAATTCAGATTTATCTTATCCAAAATATACCTAAATGTGAGTTTTATTTTGTTGGGATGACTACATATTTAAAAAAAGTAGTGGGCATGAAAATTAGTATGATGAAACAGGAAACAATTACTAAATCAGAGAGAAACTGCTCTAAATATACAGTACAATATATTATTGTATATTTATATCTTATGGTCCATTTAACATCCCAGTTTCCTTAATTAACGTTACAAAATGATTTAAAATACTCCATTTAGGTTCCACTAACAGATTTAATACTATTCACTATTATGTCAAAATTTATCTAGAATTTTTCCCACTACCTCCGACTGAATTTACATACGGCTGTTCCATCGAAACTTTATAGTTGACTTTTCCTTCACCACTTACACCACGTGTGATGTAGAGGTGGTCTTTGATCACTCGGTAAAAGCCACTCAATTTAACGTCACGTTTATTGAACCCTACGGTTAAAACGCTTGATTGCATGATACTTTTAAGCAATTTAGTGCTCGCTTTTATTAAATACCGATGGCACTTTGTTAGATTAATATTATACTTTTCGTGTATTATAGACGTCTATAAAAATAATTTATTTTAGATAAATATTTTAACGTAATATTAAGATATTTTACTATTGTATTGTAATTAACTGTAAATTAGTACCATTATGAGTACAAACTTCTATTATGTACGCAAAACAAATAATTTGTTTAAGTTTTATTACTTCTGCTAGATTTAAGTAATTGTTATATATTATTATTTTCGGCCCGTCCGTCCTATTAATCATACATAATGGTGAGTGAATTTTAGTCTATGATTTTTTTTATTTCTATCGATTACGTAAGTGCCGAATGGAACCACGTAAAAACTTGAGCTTACAATCTAGTGTTGTGAGACAACACAGGTAGTGAGACCTAATTCCAGTGCAAACCCTCTTTTTGGAAAGAGGACTAAAAAGCGGACGGAACGTTCTATTCAATTACAAATTTATTCACTTGTAAATATTTAAGCCTTATTGTCTATACCACGTTGTTGTTAGCCTCATCAATATTTTCAAATAAATATCCTCGTGTTGGCCATTTAAATTTAATCTCTGTGTCCTCTGGGCTATGGAGCTTATTTTTACAATATATACTGTGTATATATTCCTTCCATTTTAAATACTTTGATACTTCAAATCCACCCACTATATTTCGTATGATTTAGATTCCCTTTAAGAACCACAGACTTTCTCTAAAAATATCCTTGATAAACAACAACCGGTTAGATCAAAAGAAACATTTGTTGGCGGTCATCTTGGAAAAACATTAGAACAACATTAAATCTCACACAATTTCACGTTCTTATTTTTAGTAGTAGGTCTAAGCTTATTGGAGATACCTATTATAAAACATATAGTAATTGAAACTATTTAAATGCTTACATGTTTTATAATCAAGTTAATTTTTAATAATTTATTTTTGTAATGTCCTAGTTATATATTAATATTTTTGTTGATTTAGGAATAATTTTTAGTAACCGTAGATAAGTAAGTCCACGCTTCATTCAGAAAGCATGAACAGTTATGTTTATTCATTATCTTATACATTTGTTAAAAATTATATAAGCTGTAATTCCTTAAAAATATTCAAGGTTTTACATTAATTAAGATAAGTTATATTTAAGATCAGATTAAATTGTATTTAAGACACCTAAGAAATTACATACGGATTATCCGCTAAAATTTAACTCATACAATACCACCTAAACGGGATCGATGGATTTCAAGAATTTATTAAAAAGCATCGTAAAAACCTTTTTCTTTGTAATAAAATGGGTAAAATAAAATATATACTGAAATATAGAGTTATTTAGGTTGTAAATTTTACTTTAAATGTTAAAATACTATTGTTATTAACTGTCCACCTGGTCATCTGTAGCACCTTATTGGTTAGAATAGGCTAAATGATAAGTTTCCATAGTATTTAAACCTACATGAGCACTGGAACTATTGGTAATTTCCCTGGAATTCTGCAATGTATGGAAACAGATCAGCTTTGTAAAACTATGTCTTTTTTACTATTTTTTCTGGAAAAATTTTTGAAGCGATTCCCAAAGTACCTTCGACTTTGTATTTCATTGTCAGATCAAACCACGTGGCGTATCGAATACTTATGTTGTAGTTGGTATTGCTTGAAATCACGATTGTCATTAAATTGTTATTCCACGTAGCCTATTTATCTTTCCAACCTCTTTAAATCTTTAGTTATTTGAATGACCTTTCCCTTGAAATTCTTAATATTTATATACTAAGATATCCCACATTTATAAAACCAAAAAGGTTGTAGGATTTCAAGTTATACCTGTTAATTCTAAGACCCCAAGTGGCATCTGGAACATATACACACTTAATATTTCGTTTTATAACATAACTTATCGGATCATTTTCTCTTCAAACTCCAGTCTGTATATATTTTAAATTTCGGAAACTAAATAGGCTAGTGAAATCATCTGTTCTTTTGGACTTCCCAGCTCCTAATTTTTTTCATTGTCAAAGATTACTAGCCATACACATACTTTTAGCATCTTATATTTTATGTTTATGGAAAAATTGAAGATTTAAATTCATGATTTTCTCCAGCTTGTGATATACCCTAAAGGCTCTAAAGAGTTTAAAGAATTAACCTTTATAAGTTTCCAGACAATAGAAACATAAAAGTATTTCATTGGTTCATCGAAATGTTAAAAATAACAAAACCTCAAACGGTGACACTATATAAGAAACTGTCAGTGATGATCGTTTACTATATCTGTAATAGATTTTCGTAAATGAAAAATAGGTCATATAACTGAAACACTGATAAATTGTAGTAAAGAAATGTACAGCAATAGTTAAAGGAATTGGTTTTATGGTTAATCTGTGTGTTCATGCATGTTTTAATGTGTGTTGCTCGATTACAAAAAAAATTAAAGGCTCGATTGCAATGAAATTGCACATGGATGTTTTTTTAGATCACTGATAAACATATACGATTATTAATATTTCGAACATCAATCCCGGCTGCGCATCCTGGTTTCTTAAATAGCCAAGAATCACATCTTGAGCTATAATGTTGCATTATATCAATTAAATTTTAATTCTTAGAACAACCTAAAAAATTAAAGTATCTATAGTGGGAACGGTTGATTCACGTGAATGTTGAGATACAGCGAACAATCACATCTTGAGCAATATGTTGCATTAAATCTCAATCAAATATTAATTCTTAGAACAACCTAAAATTAAAGTATCTATAATGGGAAGGGTTGATTCATGTGAATGTTGAGATAAGCTCCAATTACTCTAAATTCCAGATCCTGATTCCAGTCAACATTCACATGGACTAGGACTGTCAGCATTATAATCGTCTTCTGAGTCAGATGATAACACAGCTCGTTCAGGTCTTACATCAAATGTGCCACTGGCATTTTAAAAGTTAGATTCATATGTAAGATCTGACTCTATACCGTAAATTGGCTGTTTCGAACTGAAGTAATGTAATGAACATTAAGAACATTAAATGTTGTTACATTACGTCTCACTCAAATAATCAGCTTCCACAAGGTTTCGTTTAGTGTTCTCATTTATTGGTGTCCTACCAATGTCGAAAACACAACGAATAACACAATTAGTACTCACAATACAACGTGAATAAGCTATGATCAACAGCTGGTTACGACTATTTAATTTAAGTCACGTGTAAGGTATCACCAGATTGAAAACTACGGATATGGTTCTGCCTTAGATTCTACTTAGGTATATAAACTGAAAAGTTTATTGTTGCTGTACTTACCTTTGCTTATAATAGTTCAACGGTGGTTTATGTTGTATTAACTATAATAGAAAGCAAGCAATCGTCATCGAGACAGGCTAGACTTATAATTAAGGTGAGGAGTTGGAAATTATCTCATAAGTATTATTATTATTAAGTCGAGGATCAAGTGAGTATTATTATTGCAATTCTCAGCGTAATAATAGTTTCTAGGCATTTTGTGACGTAAATACTTGAAATAAGGTGAAACGGCAAGTAAACCGCACTGGATCAAAGAGTTGCGAAAAACTAAAAAAAACTAAAATATAAACTAAAACAAACTAATTTATCTCAAACTCAGTCTTAATGTACGTAGTGCTATAATAAATAAGAGACAAGAACATCAAAAGGCATATCACTAAAGCTGTATATATTTCGTTTTATAAAGAATTTATTTCACCAACATTCTTCAGATAACTTGGCAAAGATAGCACATCCCATAAATTAAAGTTGTCAAAAGCAGAACACTTTGCGATTATCTAATACAGTTCTTAAACACAGAAACAAAATTACCAACACAAGTAAATTATTCTTATCACCATGAAATAAAACTATCTAATGAACTGTGACATATTTTAAATGTCTAGTTAACGTGACACTGAACAAGCACCAACTCCGGGAAACTGCGTAAAGTCTGTCACCATTCAACATACATTACATGATAAGACATAAATCTTTGTTAACTGTTGCGTGAAATACCTTTGAAACTGGTAAAACAGTGTGAGAATTCGTTTAATTGCACTAATCTCCATTTGATGAAAATTATTGAGAAAGTTACGATTGCCGAATTTTGCAGTTTCGTTAAACACACGCCTTATTTTTGTTTAAAGTCGACATTGATTTATTACTTAATAGTGCAAATGTTATTGTCTAAAGGCTTCACTCGGAATTGATTATTAGTTAACATGACTCAAAAATATACGTATGGATTATGTAGATGTTTTAATTTGAAAAATTATCACTCTTACTAGAACTCACAACTAAGAAGTGCAAAATACAGAGAAAAATAAAATATAAAATCCAGGGTTTTTGATGATGATTACAGGAGAAGCCACATAAAATTCCCCTCGATAAACAGTTAGAGATATTGCATTGCACATAATAGAGCAGGATGTACATAATAAAATATATAATAGTCTTTATTATTTAAATAATAGTAGAATTTTGATAAAGAGTGCAACGTATAAATTTTTAAAACTCAAATCTAATGCACAAACACAACGTAATTGTTTTAAGCTCCTCTAAACTTACGAAGTTAAATACAGGTATTTACTTTAGGAAGCTAAGCCAAACTTTGGAATTTGCATTGCATACTTCTCTTCCTCAAATAAAGATGCCGAGTTGTCGGAAGTGGTAGCAATTAGGTTATGTAAAGTTGAGGAACAACTGAATGTTTGCTATGTGCTTCTAGAACAGCTCAATCTTGTCAAATATATTACTTTTGGGTTTAAATACTAAACTAGATAAAAAAACATACATGTTAAAGGTAATTGATATTACAGCTGAAAGTTGATTTAAGCTTGTTCAGTCAATCCTTACAACCTCGAACTCTATATTTAGTTGTAGGTAAAGCGCCATTATTGTTCTAAAAACTCATTATTTTTGTCGGCCGTAATTCACCCCGATAAGTTCAAAATTCTATTCAGACTTGAAATCATATCACTTGAGTGAGTGGTTGTGGTTAATACGTTATTTTGTTGGGTGAAACCCCCGTGGTGCAGCTCATTGTTTTAGTTGACCAGTTAGTGAGATAGTAATTGACCCCGTTCAGATCAATTTTTGTTTCCTGATTACTCGTTCTAGAATGAAACGTTTTTGATTGATTAGTTGGTGATACAGTAATTAACTCCGTTTAGTTCAACCTCCATAACAAACAATCGACAAAGTCTTTGTATTAGGAGCGTCAATATATGTTAGGTGATACAAACATTGAGAAAATAATTAAATTAGTTGGCCAGTTGGCGGAACTGTAATTTAACCCGTTCATTTTATCTATATGACTCAAACCCGAGTGGGTAGTTGTGGTTAGGTCTTCGTTGTTTGTAGGGTTAGACCATCGTTTTAATACTCCTGTTTTAGTTGAACCACTTGTCAGTGACCTCGTTTTGATCAGACGTCTATAGACAAAAAGAGTTTCAAGTATCAATTTATGATCAATATATACGAGGCTAGTGAATTGAGAAAAAAATTTATATCTTACATAAATTGGCTCGATAAAATTCATAATTGATATATTCATTGAGAGTTTAAGAAGATATTGTAAGTACAGATTCATGTAACTCAACTTTATTCAGAAATGATACCTTCTAAAAGCTATATTTTTAGTGATGATAATATTCAATAAGACAGCACAATTGCTAGGGTACACAATTTTAAATCAAACCTTCAAAAAATGGTAACATTGTGTGCAAAAACGAGGTTGCTCCATCGTGCTTAGAAATCGTGTTAGTAACATCGTAGTGCACTAAATTGGTCACCTGATGAGGCAATGAGAATACCAACTCACCTGGATTACACTACATTTTATATTTTGAGGTAGGTGAGCTGTTCGATCTCTTCAAACATAGTAGTTTGTAGTATGTACTGCATTGGTACTACAAAGAGGTATTTTATGGATCATAACCCTAAAAAATATTGTAAAGCCTTGTATCATGTTTTCAAGCTGTTTAAGGTTTAAAAAATACATAACTAAAAGTTGGAAAAGTGATTTTTACAATAATGCGTAATAATGTGAATGTGATCCTGAAATAAACTAAAATACCAAAGGCAAAAAAAACGTTACATTAAAAAATAGAATGTTTATTCGTAACGAGCGATAGTTTAAAAAAGGCCTTTAATTGCGACAAATATGTAAAATTTGTATCTAGTTTGTTATTTAAGGTAAAATAATTAAATAGTTCCTTATTATTAACGAATCAAGCCCAGAAATTTATTAAGAAAAAGGTTCTTAAATTATGCTCTACAATATATTTCCCTTAAATAACAATTTTAAAAGAGCAATTCCCTTTATAATCTTAAAAAAGCTAGCTTAAGAATGTTAGATTATTTGCCCTACATACCATAGTACAATCACTATAGAGAATAGAGTGTTATTGACGTATATCATATATTCCTAATCTTTACAAATGATCTTAGATCTTTATTTTAATATTAGTAACAACGCCAAATTTAGCACAATAAATTATTATTAGAAATATACACCTCTTAATTTGCTAATTCCATCAGAATGAGTTATTTTGACAAATTTTCAAATATTATAACAGTATATTAAATATTATATAAACTTTCAAAGGCAACCTCCTGACCATTGGTTTCTCTAACTGTTACGCATAAAAACAACGTTAAATTCCAAACACTTTTACATTTTTATTTGCGGTTGTAGCATTATGGAAAACATGTAATTTTTTAAAACTAGTAATACACTTTTTTATATTTTATATCTTTATACTTTTTGAATACTTAGAATATGCACAAATGTGATGCAAAATGCGTTTCTCGGAATAACAAAACAACACCAAAATACAAAAAATTATTGTGGTTATTAATTATATATTTCAAATGAATCATTTCCAATAACTATAAAAAATGAAAACAAGGTCGTAAAAGCGTTTAAAAATGTTCATTGTATTTTTAATCATGATAGCTATAAGCAATGTAGGCTTTTCTTTTCTTAAGCAACCATAAAGTCAGTCGAGGTCATAATTCAGTGGAAGACGCTAGCTTAATAATGTCCTTTTACAAATTAAATGGCTTTTGGATTGTTCCAATTGTCAGTCCAGCTGTATTATTTTCAACAGTAAAAAAAACTTTTAAAAATTAACTAATATAAAAATAGTAGAGCTCATATTAGTAATATCCAAAGGTATGAATTAATGTTCTTATTAAGAGCAGTAATTATTGTCCCTAATAGATTTTATGATTTATTTCTTTTTGTAAATATGGGTTTTATTTCTATTTCCATATATGAGTTTTTATACCTTGTATATGGAATTTAGGTAATGACGTTTTAATTTTGCTATTTACCTAAGATCAGTTCAAGCTTCGTTATTGAGTGACTTCCAAATTGTTCTTTACTTATAAAGTTACTTAACATATTGTACACACTCTTCCTAACAGTGATTTAATAAAAGGGAATTGTATGTGAAATATTGATAAAATATTGATTAAATCGCTACCACCTCGAGCTCGCAGTTTTATTTTTATTTTCCTTAACGCGTATGCTATAATCCTTACTAGGCATTTTTCGAGGAAATAGTAAAAATTATGTATATGATTTGATTTTGTTATAGTTCTTCATTGCATAAACTTTATTTTCATAAATTTGTCACGAATTAGGTAACGTATTGCTTAAAATTGTTAAATAGTGTTAATTATAATCAATACACAACCATAAAAAGTCATAAATTAAACACGTAATCACAATTTTTAAAATTTAAGTTATTCGAAAGTTGAATTTAGTCCCAATTCACCTTCCTTTTATTGCAGCGCTTGGTACCTGACACTGCCTTGGACTAATCAGAATTTCGACATCAGGGTAAGTTGTGCGACCCCTGTTGACAATCTCGTCTAGGTAATAAATTCAATTTTTTTATATGCACCATAATAGTTATTCTTCTTGAGGAAAAAATGAAGAGAATTTAGTTAAGTGTAGAATTTTCAAAATTTATTCATTATCAGATTTATAAACTTGTGGGGTTTATAGTACTTGTATTCATATGTCCTGCAACATTAAGATATAAAATTTTACAAATGAATACTTATCAGATTTGACCATCTGGAGGTCAACTGGATCTTTGACAATAACGTCCTTTAACGTCAATTAACGATGGTTCAAATTTTTAAAATACGAATAGGTATAATGACACCAACTAAATGGTATGTATTTTAAGTCACGTGTAAATTTAATGCAGTTATTGAATTATAACATGTAAGACCCAGCCATCGGTTTAGCAATAACTTGAAAAAATTAGTACCACTTGAACTTGACAGGAAATAAAAAAATGTGTACACAATTATAAAATCTTTTCCGAACCAAGTTTTGTAACTTAAACTGATCTTCAATCTAATCATATTAAATCTTAAATATGTTTGTATTCAGTGACCAAGTGTTAGTGTAGATTTAAGTATTTATTTATGCTCTACCATAATGCAATAATATTGCGATATTTACCGATATAAAAAATAAAGTATTGTGAATAGTAAATTACTACTTCATAGGTGTTATAACTCTTACATGCTCAGTTGCCAATGTATTTTGTAACAGTATAATATATCTACTTAACGTAAATTTTGTTATGTTACTTGTTTTTGATAATCATCCAAATGAGGCAAAGATTATATTCAAGATATCAGCATTTACTGTTTCTGCTCTTTAGATTTCTAAACATATATGTTTTTATATACAGACTATTATAGAATGTTATAAAATTCGTTGAAATGTACCAGATTACGATTTAATGACGAGAGCTATGTTAAGTTGCTTTATAATCGTGTAGGGATTTAAGGAGCAGAAACGGAGAGCAAAGTAAACAGAAGCCAAGAATCAGCAAACTGCTCAAGTTGGATGAAGAATACCTCCTTGGTTTGTGAAAGGGGTGTTCTAAACTTTGCCATCAAGAGTTATTCAAACAAATCATAAGTTCTAAAACCGTTAAAGGACAAGTTTTATTACTCTTACAAGTGTGGATGCAATCCGTATGTATTATGTTGAGATAAAGATAAACGTATTCATGGTGTCACTTTAATATGTTAATGGGTATTTCCTTTTGGAACTGCGAAAGAAAATACCATAGACGTTTAATAGCAGTATGGCAATTAGACACAATAGAATATTCTTTATTAATCAGTGAGTAATGATCTCTCACTTGCCGGGTGAATGTGCTACCATTACACCACAGAGCCTTACTTTTTACGATTCAGTTTTTTTGTATTTGACCGTATCTGTCACATATGCGTTTAAATAACCAAACTAAAATATGATCGGAAGACCTGTCAAACTACTTTTATTTACTTGCTCCGCCAGGACATATTATACATATACATATATATATATATAAAATATGTATATATATACATATTATATATATAATAATATGTGTATATATATATATATATATATATATATATATATATATATATATATATATATATATATATTATATATATATATATATACATATTATTGTAATAAATCGTGTTAAACATTTACCTTCTTCAGTTTTTAATAAGAAAATTAGTATTAATATTTTTGGGAAGTTTTATTGGTGTTAAGGTATAACTTTTATCCAAATGTAACAAGAGTTTATACATAAATATGTCAAACTACAAAAAGTAAACCAAAGCTTGTAGTTTATTTGGTAAAGATCAATTTCTGAAAAAAAAAAGAAGTAAACAAACAGTATAAATACACCACCGTTTTTCAAAATATCGTGCGGACTGACAGAAAGAGTGACAGACCAAAAGACAGACAGACAGATATGAAATATTTTAGCCTCTAGAACGACAGCCATTTTACTACTGACGAATTATTAAAAATTGGACTATTAGTTTATTGCGAAAATAGTTTGTATTACTTGAAAATAAATGTTGCACTCCATTATATTTTAGAGTATTCAGGCTTAGCTGTACTTGTATATATTTCTGGGTAAATATTGTATTTTATTATATTTTATTTAATACATATATTAACATATGGGTTCTTTTTCAATTTTGCGCCAATTAAATTTGAAAGGCGTATACATTATCTTATACAGCTGTCTTAACCCTCCGATGGTTTATTGCCGACGCGTCGGCAGCATTAACGTAAACTGCGGTGGTTCATTGCCGATGCGTCGTCAATTGTTTATTTTCAATATTTCATGTGTCCTTCTTTCTCTAAACATGTTGTATTTGGTAATCGTTAAAAACAGCTGATTTCGCTCTTCATTTAGTGAACATTCTATGCTCCTGACGGTGACTAGACAAAAATATTACAATACAAAACTACCAGCTGTTCGCGCCGTCGTTGTTTACATGCGCTCTCGCGGTCACGTTGACTAGTTGAGGTTAGTATTGTGTTCATAGTGATTGAAAATGGATAATTTACATACAAGTGAGATTGAAAGAGAGTTAGATAATCATCTAATTGAATTCGAGTGATGTGTGAAAGTGACATTGGAGCTGAAGATGTGCCTTCGGACTTTGATTTACTGGATTTTTCGTCTGGAAGTGAAGAGGAGTACGTTCCGGATATTGATGAAATGGAAACTTCAGATAGGGAAGATGTGACTAATGATCCTCCAAGCCCTTTGATGCCTAGGCCTACTACCCCTCAAAAACATTCCTGTTTTGACTCCTTGGTTACGAGCATATCCACCTGAGCCAGAATTAGATATAGGCCCAAATTTTAGAGTGAGACACCAGGTCCTAGGCATACCTTACCCAGAAACAGTCCACCCATCTCCTATGCATTGCTATTTTTTACTGCTAATTTTTGGATTACTGTTGTTGACCAAACTAATAAGTATGCTAATAAAATTATTGAAAGAAAAAGAAACTCTGGCACGATGAAACGGTTTAGTAGGATTAAAAAATGGTTTGATGTGTCACACACTGAAATGAAAAAGTTTTTTTCTCTGTTGATAAACATGGTTTCAATGGTGACAGTACTAAGCCTAGGAGGGCTTTTTGGGACACAAGGCGTTCTCAAACACAATTCCTTCTTTTCCAAAACAATGGATGTAACAGATTTGAATTAATTTTGTCTAACTTTCACCTTACAGCTAGAGAAGGAGTTCGCAAAGGTGAGCCGGGCTATGATCCTTGGATCAAAGTAAGATTATTCTTGGAATCATTTCAACAGTATTTTTAAAAAATTATTTCATCCTTGGCAAAATGTTTCCATTGACGAAAGTCTTATAGGTATGAAAAACAGATGCCCATTTATTATGTACATACCAAATAAAAAACACAAACAATATGGCATAAAAAAATTTGAGTGTTGCGACAGCCAAACAAATTATGTACATCACATTGAGCTTTATAGTGGAAAAGATTATTTAGCAACTGAGAATGACCAGCCTTTTACAGAAAGAGTTATATTTGAGGTCATGGAAAAAAGTGCATTGCTAGATAAAGGTCATCACTTATTTACTGATAACTTTTATACTAAAATACCACTAGCTCGCAAACTCATGGACAGAAATACCTACCTAACAGGAAACTATAAGTATTAGGTTCTAAATATTTTACCAGAAACTGTGAAAAAAGCCAAGTTACCTGCTAGGGAAAGTTTTATATTTTCAGGCAAGGAGATGTGTTAGTTGTAAACTTTTGACAAACAGCAACGCGAAAACCTGTCATTCTCATTTCTACGGCTACCCATGCTGAAGATAAAGTAGTGCAGAGTAAAAAAACTAATATTAGAGGTGGGTAAAGCCTATTGTTATTCACAAGTACAATCAGTATATGGGTGGTGTGGATGCCAGTGATAAGGCAGTGTACCATAAACTCCTGCAACCGCCACACTACAAAATATTGGAAAAAGATTTTTTTCAACATCATTGACAATTGCTCTCTTCAATGCGTACGTGCTTTACAAAACTAAACACGGACAAGCCTATGCAACGCAGAGATTTTATAATTAGTGTAGTGGAATCTTTGGCAGCAATCGAAGAAGATCCTGTGCATGCTCCTGGTCCTGCTGGAGATGGAAGCCATAAACTTGATAAATTGCCCGGCAAGTCAGAGTGGACTTGTGTGGTTTGCAAAACCACTGAAAAAAAGGGGGAGGTCCAGGTTCTGGTGTCCAGGTTGTAATTGTGGAGTCCACAGGGAGTGCTACCACCAACTACACAACACTTCTGGAGACCCAAGAAGGGGAGGTAGGAAAAGTGCAGCACACCTGGCAGTGGGAGTTCGTCAGAATGAACGGTTTCCACAACGTGCACACATATTTTACTTTTTTGTACATATATTTTTTGTTTTTGTAAATAAGTTCATAAAAGTTGATATTTTCTTATTCAGTAATACACTGGTGTTAAACTGGCTATTTCAGAAATACTAAAAAGTGTTTAGTTTTTATTTTGTAAGAGTGAAAAGTAAAAAGTTTTTTTTTCATTTTGCAATTCTTCTTCTTTCTCTCCAGAAATGAACAATGACAAATACATGGTAAGTAATTTTTTACCATATTTTATAATTCTTTAGAATTGCCTGAACAAAATGATATATAATACTGCTTACCCAAATAAAAAAATATATCTTTTGGAATTTTTTTAAAAAACGTCTGCAGAATGCACAAAATAGGGCTGAACCACCAGGTATAATACAGTGAACCATTGGAGGGTTTAAGAAGACGTCGCATTAAGACAAATTCCTCCTCTCCTAATTACTTTATTAGTAAAGTTCACCTCTGCGTGTAGATTGAGAGTAAGTTTTAAAATACCTCAGTATTAATGGCTCGTTTGTCTCTTAATTCATCAATCCCACGGAACGCTTTTGTTATGATTTACTATAAAACGTATTATTAGGATTGGTAGTAATTTATAAGCTTCATATCCTAAGAGAGCAAAAAATATATTGATTTTAGATTAAAAATATCAATATCAAAGGTAAAAAAACAACTACAATATGTTAGACTAAGTACAATTCTTTTACATCTTATCATTCGCTATGTCATAAAGTTACTTCGTGTATTTTTTAATAAGACTGTTAATATGGTCTTTTAGGGCCATTAGATGATATTATAATTCTAATGATATATTGATTTTATATTTAGACAATATAAAATAATAGTACAAGAGCATGTATAACTCCGAACTTTTGATAAGTATTTAGTTTTTCTTGCACTGATTTAGCACTTTGCACTGATTTAAGAATTTACGGAAATAAGTTTAACATATTATTCTGATCAGATATCATTTGAATTAGGAGATCAGTAGTCCAAGACAGTCTAGCGATAGACTCAGCATTCTACAGTTACTGATTACGACTCAACCAATCGCTCCCTTGATGAGGCAGCACAAATCACACAAAATTGCACTAACCGAGAATCATACTAAAATAGCTTTATTGCTTTAATACTTACCTACTACTAAATGAATTATGTTATTTGTTAATTTCAAAATGTTAATTTAACATCAAAATTATGAAATAATATATAATTTCGACATCATGTGTCAAGTGGAATAGTTTAACTGGTAAAAAGGCTTTCCAGGTGTTCGATTTAGGCTGTGTGATCTCATTTTTTTGTTTTCCTCCATCATGAACATAAATTCGAAGCCAAAAAGTAAATTGCATTATGTAACGAATTTATTTTTTGTTTTAGGTCATTATATATTATTTGAAAAGTTCAATCCTGTACATACTCTATTTTTTACCACTGCTTCAGGTCAGATCCCCTTTTTAGAGACATAATTTTGTACCTAAATAAAGTATTCCTTAGTAAAGTTAGTTATAGTTATTTTAGGGAAACAGCATCCTTACAAATTGCTTTTTCTATAGCGTTTATACGTCAGAGATCACATATTGATTCAACCTTCCAAAATTAGAGCGATTAAACAAGGATTTGGCCGTCTTTCATGTAAAAATGAAATGATGAAAATCTGTCTAGTAGTTTCAGAAACTGCAGTGGAAATAAAAATAAAAGGGTATATTGAAAAAAATTCAGACACCTCTAATCTATTTTAAAAGTATTAAAATAACCTAAGCTTTTTAGATCTTTGATTTATCCACATATCGATGACACCTATAAAACTGGTAACAGAGTTGAAGTCGTGTAGGAATCAACCCTACTCCACTACTTTTAAAATCTGTGATTAAAAATTTACTTTTGAAGTGTCTTATGAAATTTTTTGCAAAAGAAAATATCAATTTAACCGAACGATAATCTTAAAAGTGTTTCACGTCCCATCTCACAGCTCAGAGACACCATCATATTTGAGGTCTGATGTTGGCACTAATTGTGCCGTAAATAAACTCACTCAAGCGTATGTACCGCTACGAAGGAAGAAGGCGTGAGTGTGTCTGGAATGTATGAATAACAAGTAACAAGCCTCGTATCTGCATAATGTATTAATCCACAGGGCCAAGTTACACGGTGAACTACACGCCTCTGTTACTATCGGTGCGTAATGTGGACAAGAAACTTTGTGGAATCCTTTAAAGGTAATGACATAGTTTTGAGAAAACTTTATTTTAAAAATATCAAGTGTGACGAAATGGAATTGTGTTGCATGATAGCCTTCTTTTTAAATCGGTCTCATATAGCATTTTTCAATGATGTCTTTAATAATCTTCTGGTTTTACGAATGCATTCTAAGCCAATTAACATTTTGTGTGTATTTTTTGTTTTGTTTTAGTTAATCCTTATTGTCAACTATTCTGAGAGCTTCTGTGTATTAGGACGAGGAGGAAAAAAATACTCAACAGTTAGCATCCGCTATGATTCGAACTGACGATACTTCCGTTATCTGTCCAATACGATATCGTTTATCAGTCCGAAACCCCTACCGATCTGTGCTGACTAGGGATGGATACACAACGGACGGTTTCACTATATTTTCCTGGTGATAAATATGCACATCAACAGTTAGCATCCGCTATGATTCGAACTGACGATACTTCCGTTATCTGTCCAACACGATATCGTTTATCAGTCTGAAACCCCTACCGATCTGTGCTGACTGGGGATGGATACACAACGGTTTCACTATATTTTCCTGGTGATAAATATGCACACTTATTTTAAATAGGTAATTATATGTACATACTTTGAAAGAACTCTAGAACTTTATCAGTAACCCTATCACATGTGTATGTGGTAAAATAATAATAATGTTAGATATAATAAACAATTTAATGAAAACAAAATTGCATTAGACTTACATAAAGTAATTCAATGGAAATAACAGAAAGTAACGAAATTAAAATTTTCTATACATTTTCAATGTAGTCAAACAATCCAACAAGATACGTTTATCACACAACTTACTAAGAAAACTAATTACGATCATTTCAACTTTAGTTTTGAAATTTTTATCCCAAAAGTCAATTTGTTTTCTTACATAAACCAAGAGGGACATGTCTACACATTTGCATGTATCTATAACATTTCTATCAAGATTGTCACATAGCTAGACGAAATGTGATACAATTCTTAATAGGGCCTGTCGCGGTTATCGAGTCTATACAAAATTATTTGTTTCTTAAACTAAAAACAGACGTAATTGCAGTTAATTAAATATATTTTAAATGTGTCCACTCACAGCTTTGTATTTTTTTAGCTCAAGGCCGTCGGTGAACTAGGAGCTCTGCTTTTTAAATTAAATTCGTAGCATTTTTTAGAATGTAATTTACGATCTATCTTGTTAATATATAAACAAATAAATTGGGAAGCCAAATTATAGGAGTGAAACGGTATGATTGTGAGATAAAATAAATGTCTATAAAAAGTAACTTTAAAAATATCTAATTTTCCATTATTTAAAGTTTTCCTATTAAAGCTCAGGAATAGCATATTTATTTATTAATATAAATATCTGGCATAGAACGATAAATACAAATATCTGGCAAAACAATAAATACAAATCTCTGGCTTGTAATGATAGCAGTTATTTCCGTCTCCTATAGGAAAATACGTTTTTAAATATTTTATTTTAACTCATTAAAATTAACTTAAGCTGAAGTGATAAACTATTCCATTATTGCGTGCTAGTAAATATGATGCTATTTATAATCTTTAATCTCAGAATAGATTACAAAAAAATCAATGTTCAAAACTTAAGGTTCTTAGAATTATATGAAGTTTATGATAATAATCTAATTATCTCAGAATAATGATCTAAACTAAGTTTAAAACGAATTAATCTTGCTAGTAAAAGAAAATATTCAGGGTTTTTCAGAAATAAAAGTATATAAAAACTGCAAACACTAAAAAACAACAGTTTTTATAGAGGGGATTAGATATTAATACTTAACATTTATATTCCTGTTTTTACAGAGATTATGTCAAATGTAAAATTGTTCTTGTTTTCTTACTATACTTTACCTAACAATTTACGCACTGAAATTACAGAATTAAATTTAATACATCAACAAATTTGTTCATTTTTGTAATGACGACCTGTAGTGCCAAAACGCTGGAAAACATTGCATGAATAGCTTTGTACAATCTCTTATTCATATTACATAAAAAATTAAATAATATAATTTTTCTAATAACCTTTAAGATGTAAAATTATTTCCAAATATCATTGACCTTGACTACATTAAAAAATCTTTGGCGAATAACCTATTGCGATATATTTAAAGAGATTTCCATTTGTTACAGAATTATTTAAATTTGTTCTTTTAATTTAATATACAATAATGGGTTCCCTAATACTGATTCCTTATCAAAATTCTATTGGGAAGTAACAACACACATTTGTGTATCACACCTCAAATCTGTAATATACCATAAATAAGGTGCGCCACACCAGGTGATACTTAACAGACTTTATTGAGGTTGCATGTAAATAGCCTATTGCTCATTAATTCTTGTGGCATCCTGCGGATGTATAAATAATCATGCAGACAAAATGTCTATATCCATCCGGCAGACAAAAGAGAAAATTTGTTTACCTTCTGAGCGATAGGGTTTCAATGGTGCTTAGACTTTCAATTTCATTGTTTTAAAAGCACCATATAAAACTGATTCATATTTACTTAGAAATTAAGTCTCAAGCAGAGCTCTGCAGATGAAAGATTTCTGGAGATATTTCCTCACATGATACATTCTCATTTTTTATGAGATAAGATTTTATACCAGTGTTTAAATTAATAAAAGTCTGCACAAGTTTCTTTTTTACTTTATACTACACACCTAAGTTTACTGAACAATACTGTAGTATGTGCTAAAGTAGTCAGGCCACGTTATTTCATACCTCAAACGATAAATTCCAATTAAATATATATATATGTATATATATATATATATATATATATTCAGATGTAGGACAGTATTCTATGATTAAAACGCGAGGAGATTGACTGTTTCAGGAAGACCAATGACTAAAGCTTGACCTCAATAGCTTCAACCCCAACTGTTGTAGTGGTTTAGCTCTAAATATTTATACGGAGGGTCAATAGGGTAGTTATTTTATATGACGATAACAGATTTTCCCAACAAACCCCTGTAAAACTGATCGTAACTCTTTCATGTATGATAATCGAATGAAGTTATTTATTATATTGGCTTTATAATCGATACAAATTAGACGCATTCAAAACGTTTATTACCATTGTTTGAGGGAGGTAGATTTCATAGTTGAAGCTTCTGTTATATATAATTAACAGAATAATAATAATTGTATAATAATCTGAAGTTAATAATGACTTCATAGACGAAATAACGTTTAGTTACTTGGAAATGACACTCAGTTAAATGTTAAACACAGCAAACCACATTTTGTTAGTGTAATTCAAGATCAGAACATTGTAGGTGAAACTCTCCATTAACCAATAAGGCAACACTAAAACATAAAAGGTGATAATGAATTAACGATATTATATGTATTACACGAAATAATAATATAGATTTGTGAAGTTTGAAATTAATTTATTATATGACTATAAGAGTGTAAGCAGACTCACTCGCACCTCCGTGGTGTGTGTGTGTATATATATGTATATATATATATATATATATATACATACAAGTAGATATGAATATGAGGGTTCTAGGACACTTTTGGGACAGACAGAAAAATCAATGTAAAATACTGTCCATTGAACAATAAACAAATCTAAGAAATCTAACAGGAAAGCACGAATGTTAAATAACCGAATCTTTAGCTGTTTTACTGTTCAATGTTTGCTTCTACATTTATAAAGCTGTTTAATGAAAAAATCCAGAAATCCTTAATAAAAAATCTTTATTCTACAAAGTTAATTGTAACACAGTCTTTATCTTTAATAGTCTTCTTTTCCAGTAACAATCAAGTGTAATTTTTCATTTTTGTTTAATTCTTTAAATCTTTTTTTCATCCAAAACAGTCAAAAAATCTGTTCGGTAAGTGTACTTTACAATCTTCCAACTCGGCAATTATTGTCATCCCGAACTTATCTTTCATTTTCCTCCAAATTCAAGATTCTATATCTCTTTTTTTCTTCCAATTCCACTAATTTCTTATATTCTTTGAATCTTAGTTCACCAACCTTATTCAACTCTTGTAACAGCGCCGCCATTTATTATAGAAAAATCTTTTAACTAAATTTAGTTAAAAGATTTTTTCTATAATAAATAGAACAATCTGAAAACATTTGACCAGAAATTGTGCTGATTTGTGTCAAAAATCACTACTTCTCAAAATTTAATTTTACAAATTTTTGCTCTTTAAAATAGAACAATCTGAAAACATTTGACCAGAAATTGTTGGCTGAATTTGTGTCAAAAATCACTACTTCTCAAAATTTAATTTTACAAAATTTTTGCTCTTTAAAATAGAACAATCTGAAAACATTTGACCAGAAATTGTGCTGATTTGTGTCAAGTTTGTCACAAAAATCACCACATTCTCAAAATTTTAGTTTACAAAATTTTTGCTCTTTAAATATGGAGCGGAAAAAGATAGAGTGCCCATACTGCAAAAAAAGATGTTTTTGAACATCACTATACTCGGCATTATAATTCGAAGAATCATCTGAAAAATAAAGATATTTATGAAAAAGAACTAAATTATTTGAGGACTTGGGCTAAAGAGAATCAAATCGATGGTCACACGAAAAGATGTAACAATATAGAAAAATTGCGTGAACTAAAGAAAAATTTTAAGGAAAGTAAAAAAAGATCTCAATCTATTTTAATGATGAAAAAAATTCATTCAATAGCTGAAAAATTGGCTATCGAAACTAACGACAAAACTAAGTCTGAAATGATCGAAGAAATTGATAAAACGATTAATGAGAAACCTGAAAATATCATTGATGTAGAAGTTTTATCCTCAATACACGGTCCTATATAAGCAATACATTTTAAAACAAATTTGAACGACAATTTCATGTCAATTTACAAATATCTTTCTATTTTGCGCCCAGAAATTAAAAGTTTAATCGAAAAATTTCAAGAAACTGTGAAAAATAGTAAAGGATATCTCTTTACTATTAAAATATATATAAAATTATATAAATTAAAATAAAATAATATAAATATTAGTATATGTATAAAAGTTTGGGTCAAGAAATTTTAGTTTATATTTTAAACTTTTATACATATACTAATATTTATATTATTTTATTTTAATTTTAAACCATATAAATCTTGTTAGTTTTACTCAGCTGATATTTGTTTTTAAATTGTTAATTCACACCTGATGATGGCATCTTCGATGTCGAAAGGCCTCGTGAAAAATACACAAATTATTGGTATTAATTGTGAGTTTTCTTTTGTGAAATAATAGAAAATTTATATTCCAATAAGAAGAGCTCCTCCTCCTTCATTTTTTTAAAATGTTTTTGTAAATGTATAGTTATCAGAAACAACTTTATATCTTTTACAATTTTTCGGGAGGAGGAGAGATTGGGTTCTGCAGGATGTACTGTGGATAAAGTTTGAAGAGTTTTTCGGTAAGTGCCACCATGAGCACAATTGTAATAGGCAATCTTATACAAAATCTACATAAACAATTTTAAGTAATTTAAGGTTATTTAAAACGTCTTGGATTATTAAACTACTTAATAACAATTGTGTTATTTTATTTACATAAATGTACGTTGACCTTAGTAATGCTGATCTGTGAGTATTGTATCGTAAATAATTATAATATTTCTCACCACTTATAATATTTCTTTACTAACGTGTTCTATGTATGAAATAAAGTTCAAAGATGGCTTTTCTGTAACTGATAAAAGTGGATTGACCACTGCTCTCTGTCACCCAATTACTAAATGGCTGTATCAAAAAATTAAATAAAGCAACATAAGTTTTAGGATTTAATTATCAGTAAGTTTTCTAAAAATTACTTATAAAACAGTAAACTGATTTACCCTAATGACTGGAGAGCCTCACTAAATTACCGGGCAAATGAGTCATTCCACACTGTAAACAGTGCAGCAGGTCATTAACTGAGAGCTTTAATTCCTTTAATTTTCAAATTAAAATCGAATAGTTTTTTATTTTTCCTATACAAGCAGTCACTAGGCTTAATAACGTGGCCTTTGATATATCGATATGTTAATAGCATATAATTTTTGCATTTGGAATAGATCATCAGTTTTTATAAAAATACGTAATAAATGCTTGAGATATTTTTAATCGCGTGGAAAAAACGTGAAAACATTGACGCAGTTCAAGACGAAAACATTTTTTACCATGTGAGTGAATCCAGAGAATCCAAAGTGTAAACAAAGTTACAGTACAGTTATTATACGTTGTTTCAGAATCCAGCATGCCAGATTCTCATATTGTTACGGATACAATAAAAAAAATTGTTTGACAAGGACTAAATGACTTCAATCTTTTAGGAATATGTCCACCAGAAAACAAACACGGAACATCAATTAAAATTTTTTTGGTTTCTTCATATTGGTTTATCAAATACAAAGATAAAAATATTGGATGCAATGCAATGCAGAGGAATTCACCTAACCTAAACTTTACTTTTATAATTTCTAATATATAAAATCTAAACTATATTACTAACAGGAGTATTAGCTTCTATTGAGTGTGCTCAATTTTACTCTCTATAGTCTCCTTTATTCTGAAATTTAATTGAGTCACAGTTTTGAATTTTATTTACGAAATTCACTGTTCATCTTATTAAAAATATACGTTTTACTGGCTGATTTTTATTAGAAATTCTTGTCTTTATTATTTCTGGTTGTAAACAATACTAAACTTGAATCTCAATAATCATTAAAACTTTAGAAAAGCAGACTTATAACAACTTTTATTTCTTAAAGATTTTTAACAAAGAAATACATTGTTGACAATATTATGTTACATTAAATTAATGAAAACCCACCAATTAATAACTGAGTAACAGCAGAATTGAACACAGTTTGTCCGTTAAATATTCCATGTGAAGTTTATTTAAGTAAATTACAGTTTAATTACAATCCGCGTGTTTTATATTCATATTTCGGCGTGGAAAGGTTATCTCTCCACAAAACAGTCAGTGCCTTTTCTACATACTGATGACCATTTACATATAAATAACATTACGTATATTGGTACCAGTTTACAATGATGAAATATTATCACGACTTCTTTTTAGGGTTAATTGTAATCTAAAATAATGTGTTTATAAGTGTTAGGATTTAAATAAGAATGTATATATGATTTTATAATTAACTTAGATTATAATGCTAATAAGGTACAGTTCACTAAGGACGGATAAGAGAAAAAAGGTAGTTCTAAAAATAGAATCTTAAATGGGTATAAAATATATATTCCTGTGTTCTTGAAGTAGAGCAGTATTCTTGTTTCTACAGCCCGAATACAGAAATAGAATATATACACAAAATTTTCATTTCTCCGACCATAATCGATTACTTCAAGTATTAGTTGCCTAAGTGCATAAGGCATTCCATGAGATCTATAGCGTAGCGTAATTAGCTTACCTATATGTAATTTGTAATTATGTTAATGCTAAGTGTTTGTCCAAGTTATATGACTGCGTGTGAAAGATTAATTCATATATACGAAAAATAAGATCCTCCGCAGTGATCACAAAAAAAGATAAATCCAATATGCATATCGTTTTTGACGATAAAATTGTTTTTTATGCCAAGCAAAAAATGCAGGATACGTTTAAAACAAAGAAGGGAATAAAATGTAAGAATTAGCCAAAAACACGCCTGCAGTAAACCTAATTAACAAACTGACTGGTCACTAATGGAATAACCAATGTCACTTGTAGAGCAATTGTAGTAGATGTCATTTAAAGGAGTGCGGAAGGGCTACATTTGTAGGTTAACTATTTATAAGAAGTATGATCAGTTTAGTCACACGATAACAGAGCTCCGTTCCATCTTAACAACATATAAATACCAAACATATTAACTTCAAATTCACTACAGAAGTACATTTATACATGTTGTACTCAACACTTAATGTCAACTATAGAGCCAAACAGTAATGTATCCAAACAGTACTTACAGATCATAATATAACTTATATATTAAATAATACACACTAAGAAACGCCTAATCTCATCATTACTAGAATTTCAGACAATTTAATAAAATTTAATCAATAACTTAACCAATAGCTATTCCATAAATATTGTATTCCTAGAATACAGAATGACTTCAAATTAATTATTAACGAGGCTTAAAAATAAAAACGTGTGAGTTGGCCTATAAGCGATGTAAAGAATATATTGCAATACTCCAACCAAGTTGTCCTGCAAAGAGGGCAAGGTTAATTTTTGTTGATTGTTCCTAATTGAATCGCAAAGTATACTTTATTAGCCAAAGATTACATTGGCTGTTGGTATTTTTGTTTTGGTTTTACGGATATTACATGCACTATTGTCAAAAATTGAATAGCATTAAACATACCAGTGAAGGGTTTGTTGCCATTATTCTATGTGTATTGTATTCAAAGGAGACAACAATGTTATTGTGTGTGTGTGTGTGAGTAGATATGAATATGGGGTTCCTGGCTCACTTTTGGGACAGACGGTAAATCAATGTAAAATACTGTTCAATGTACCATAAAGGAAGCTGAGAAATAACACAGCAAATCTCAATGAAAAATTAAACCGAATCTACATTCGTTTCGTCTCCAAAAGCGATCGGTACATTACTATCTACTCTGTGGAATGAAAAATTAACCGAATCTGAGCTTCTACTTTCTTGAGCTGTGCTTTGTAAAATGTTGTCAAATCTGCTACGAATAAAGGAAAAATCTTCGAAATCTTAATAAAATTTAATCAATTTAAAACATTTTTACTAAAAACATACTGTACTTTAATAAAAAAACTTTTCTACTAAATAAACAACATGAACTCACTAAAGTCTCTACAATTTCTAGCATTAAAACAAGTGCAAACAAAGATGAATTCAGTGAAATTGCCGGTTTATTTTCAACAACAGTTGATACCGTCTTCGATACTTTCCTTAAATGATACAGAATTCAAAGAACTTGTAAAGTCTTTTGCAGAAAAAACGTCTAATGGAGTGTTTTACTATCGGCAAAAAACTAAAAAAGTAAGGGATTACATATTTAATATAATTACGAAAGATATTGAAAAGAAAGTAAAAAATAAACAAACAGAGAGTTTTCATCGTTTTTTTTTATGACATTTTTTCCCATATTATACGTTCTTTCAAGATAATCAAGACTTAATTGATGAATTTCTTAGGATAGGAATTTTTGTGAGTATCAAGATTTATCAACACAATTCATTAAAGGAGCATTATAGAATTTTTCTTATAGAATATAGCCACATTTTGTGTGAAACAAAAAGGTATTACTGTAGATAATATTCCATGTGATTCCTATGAAGAAAGACACCAACTATGGTTATCAAAACAGTACTATGACGTGGGGAGGGACTGCAAGTTTTAGAGTTAAGACTTTATTCTACAAAAGTTAATTGTTATAATTTCTTTATCTTTTATAGTCTTCTTTCCAGTAACAATCAAGTGTAATTTTTCATTTTTGTTTTAATTCTTTAATCTTTTTTTCATCCAAAACAGTCAAAAATCTGTTCGGCAAGTGTACTTTACAATCTTCCAACTCGGCAATTATTGTAAACCCGAATTTATCTTTCATTTTCTCCAAATTCAAGATTCTATGTTTCTTCCTTTCTTCCAATTCATTTAACTTCTTATAACTCTTTAAACTTACATTCTCCAATATCATTTAACTCTTTCAAGAACTCCATTTAAATAGACAAAATTCAAAGTCAAAAAGTGCAAAACCATTTCTCGGTCGACCTTTTCTCCTCCCTCTGTCTCTTTCTCTCTCCCTCTCTTTTTATGCCTATGACACGATCACTTCTGCCGTTTATAGGCTAGGATCTATATTCAGGCTAGAGAGAGAGAGAAGAGCGAGATACGGATAGAGAAATGGTTCCGGAATACGATCTGAATACTTCTGAACTTGGTGTTTCTCCGCTATGGCCACTCGCATTGAAACAGTTCAGAAGTAAACTTCCTAACCGACCCAAACCGAATTCGCGGACATATATACTCAGCAACACAATACAACAGCCCATCGATAAGTAAAAATTTAAGAAATTAATTTAAAATATAATTTGAAAAATTACAAGTAACAAAATGTACGCATATTTAAAATAGGTAAAATTATCTAACATTTTGAAAAAGAAAATGTTTATAATAGTAAACGGGAACACAATTTTTATTCTTTAAAGCAATCTGCATTACCGACATTTTAGTTGAATGCGCTATGCACGAGGTGTGCCACTACAGACCGACCATCACGATAATCGCTTCGCCCGCGTCATATCCGTTAGTGATATCACGCCGTGAGAGGCACAATCGTTGGTTTACAATCACCATTTAGATAAATAAATTTTTCTATTTAAATGGAGAGGAAAAAGGTGTCATGTCCATACTGCAAAAAAGACATTTTTGAACACCGTTATGATAGACATTATAATTCTAAAATTCATCTAAAAAACAAAGGCATTTATGAGAAAGAATTGAATTATTTGAGGACTTGGGCTAAAGAAAATCAAATTGTCGATCATGAAAAGATGTACAATATAGAAAAATTGCGTGAATTAAAGAAAAACTTTAAGGAAGATAAAAAAGATCTCAATCTATTTAATGATGAAAAAATTCAATCAATCGCTGAAAAAATTGTCCATTTGAAACAAACGATAAAACTAAGTCTGAAATGATCGAAGAAATTGACAAAACTCTTAACAAAAAACCTGAAAAATATCATAGATGTTGAAGTTTTATCCTCAATACACCGGTCTTTTCAAGCAATACATTTTAACAAATTTAAACGATAATTCCATGTCAATTTACAAATATCTATCAATTATGAGGCCAGAAATTAAGAGTTTAATAGAAAAATTTTCAAGAGAATGTTAAAAATATGAAAGGATATCTCCTCTTTGGAATGTGAATACGGAAAGAACTTTAGTGAACGGTGAAACACAAACGTGTCCAATGTACTTTACTATAATAGCAGATGAAATCTTTGACGTAAACGACTTTATTACTAAGCAATTTATTAAATTAACACATCGAGAACAGACAAATCATCCAAATAGAGGTTCTGGATGGACATTCAAAAGTTGTAAACAATTAGTTTTTGAGCCTTAATAAACACGAATTTATGAACGCAGGATCATATATCGATTTACCACAAGAGATCAAGGTAAAGAAAAGCTTGTGTTAAATTATCAAAAATAAAGATGATTTCTGTTTTGTTTTATTCTATCCGATGTGCTATTGGAAAACCTGAAAAGAATGCTGATAGAGCAAAGCTATACGAGAAATTTGTAAATGACGAGATATTTTCGGGCTTTGAGTATCCAATGTCTTTAAAAGATATACAATTATTTGAAAAACGAAGTCACAATTCCAAGTACAAATATCCAAAAATGTCTATAAAATATCTACAGTTTATGATGAGAAACTCAATATTGTTCCGTTACAAATTTCTGAAAAATATGATGCCGAGTTAGAAATCGATTTATTGTATGTTAAACAAGAAGACAAATCTCATTATGTTTTGATAACCGATTTAAATAAACTCGTGAGTTCTCAGTTATCCAAGCATAAGGAAAGAAAAATTTCTTTGTAGAAGATGTTTAAGAGCCATTTCTACAAATCTGGAGATTTAACAGATCATTTAGAAATTTGCAAGCAACATGAAGTTTGTAAACCAATTATGCCATTTCCAGGTCAAAACAACATCATTTACTAATTATCAAAAGAAGTTTAGCCATCCTTACGTTATTTATATGGATTTTTGAGAGCATATTAGAAAAAATTCCGACATGCAAGAACAATCCACAAAGATCGACTACAACCAAGATTCAGAAGCACATTCCTTATGGTTTTACTCTATATTTAGTGTCGAATGTGACCAATCGTATGTACAAGCCGATATGTTATCGAGCAAAAAATGAAGAAGATTTGCCAAATGTTCCTGCAAAATTGTTTGAAGAACTCAATAAATTAATCGAAATACATAGCGAAAAAATATAATTCTAAGAACATGAAACCTATGAAATTGACAGAAGAAGAAGAAATTTCGTATCAAAATTCAAACGTTTGTCATATCTGTGAATGGTCTGCTTATGATGTTGAGTCAATTTCAGTATGGTTTTACTCCTGATAGTTGGAAAGATAAGAGTTATAATAAAGTAAGAGATCATTGTCATTTAACCGGCAAGTTTCGAGGCGCAGCTCATGCATGTTGCAATCTGAATTTGAAATTTCCACAAAACATTCCAGTTTTCTGTCATAATATGTCAAATTACGATACTCATTTGTACATAAAAGAATTGGCAAAACAGTACGGTAATGTTGATTTGATTGCAAACACCGATGAACGATTATATAAATTATTCTGTAAATTCTGGATACGGGTATGAGTTTGATGGTGACAAACCTAGAAAGTTCATAAAATTCTCTTTCGTGGACACATTTTAGATTCATGGCCTCGTCTATTGAAAAATTAGCGAAAAATCTAAAGAAAGAAGACTTCAAACATACAAATCATTTTATACAGGATGGAAGAATATTGAATGAAATTCCTAAAAAGACAGCCAAATGACGAAGAAGAAATCTTTAAAATTCTATCTGGAAAAGGCATATTTCCCTATGAATTTATCGACAGTATTGAAAAACTTGATTACACAGAAGAATTGAGAATTCAAGATTTCTATTCACTTTTGACAGACGAGAGCATATCTGAGAAAGATTTTTCAACACTACTTAAATGTTTGGAACAAATTAAAAGAGAAAAATCTAGGAAATTACTCTGATCTCTATAACATTCAAGATGTTCTATTGCTCGCTGATATCTTTGAAAATTTTAGGAATATTTGTTTGAATTGCTATAAGCTTGATCCAGCACACTATCTAACAGCTCCCAGTCTTGCATGGGATGCTATGTTAAAATTAACTAAAATCGAGCTTCAACTGATACAACGATTACGATATGTATTTAATGATCGAAAAAGGTATTCGCGGAGGCATTTCTCAATGTATTAAACGATATGTGAAAGCAAATAACAAATATTTAAAAGATTTTGATAAGACAAAGCCCGAAAACTATTTACTCTATCTCGATGCTAATAACCTTTATGGGTATGGCCTCATGAAAAGTTTACCATACGGCGATATCAAGTGGATGGATCCTAAAACGTATACAAAAGAAGAGTGGCAAGAAACAATTTTAGAACTCACTGGCGACGAAGATTATGGCTATATTCTCGAAGTCGATCTTGGATATCCAACAAATTTACACGAACATCACAAGGATTTACCTCTTGCTCCAGAACATTTTTAAAAACAAACTTTGCACAACTCTACTGGATAAAACTGAAATACGTTGTTCATTCGAGAAATTTGAAGTTCTATTTGGAACAAGGTATGATTTTGAAACATGTGAATAGAGTTTATTGCATTCGATCAGAAGCCTTTTATGAAAGAGTACATTGATTTTAATACTAATATGAGGACCAAAGCTACAAGCGACTTTGAAAAGGACATTTTATAAGCTGATGAACAACTCAGTTTTTGGAAAATCTATGGAAAATGTGAGAAACAGATGTGATATTAAGCTTGGAAATGAAGAATTTTCAATGAAACAAGCTAAGAAAAACGAACTTCAAAAGCTTCACTATCTTTGAACGACAACTGTATAGCGAGTCACATGTACAAACAAAAGGTTAAATTTAACAAACCGATTTACATAGGATTTTCAGTTCTCGACCTCTCAAAATTGCTAATGTACGAGTTTTATTACAACAAATTAAAGAAGTTTGATCTAGATTTGAATCTGTGTTACATGGATACAGACAGTTTATTTCCTAGAATTGAAACGAGATCCTTTTAAAATTATTAAAGAAAATATAGATGACTTTGATACAAGTGATTATCCAAAAGATCACGAATGTTTCACTACTAAAAAATAAGAAGGTAATAGGGAAATTCAAAGATGAAGTTTAAATAGCGAAGTTTTAGAAGAATTTTGTGGTTTAAGGTCTAAGATGTACTCGTACAAATATCTAGATAAAAACCCAGTTAGGTGTAAAGGAATTAAGAGGAAGCGTTGTAAATAAAACAATAAATATCGAAAACTTGAAGAGATGTTTTGTTCGAAGATAAAGAAGAATTTAGGGAGATGACAGTCATCAAAAGTTATAAACATGAGTTGTACACTGTTACCATAAAACAAGCTGGCACTGAACGCTAAAGATGATAAGAGAATTGTCCTAGAAAATAAGATCGATACAGTACCGTATGGCTAATAAAAATGAAGCAAAATCTGATATATTTAGACGAATTAAATAAACTTGGAAAACTTTGATATGTAAATGGAAGATGATTTTAATTCACTGTCACAAGTGTAAAAAGAAAACGAAAAGTATAGATTCAAAAATCGTTCAAACTCAAAATGGATTGTATAGAATTGCTGCAAAATGTTCAAAATGTAAGACAAACAAGAGTAAGTTTATAAAGAATCCAAATCCAAAACCTGTTAAGCAAGAATTGAAGACTAAAGATGAGATAGAGATTGAAGCTCGAGAAATTCATGCACCAGTACGAAAAAAGTATAAAAAGAGAAAAATTATAACTTTAGGAATTGACGATTTATGGGCAGCAGATTTAGTTATAATGTCTAACTATTCAGATCAAAATGATGGATTTAAAGTATATGTTAAATGTTATTGATACTTTCTCAAAATATGCTTGGTCAAGAGCTTATCAAAAGAAAAAACGGCAAGGATGTTTCAAAAGCTTTCGAAGATATAGTAAAAGATGCCATAAGGATCAATCACAAAACCTCCTAACCTACTTCATACAGATAAGGGTTTAGAGTTTTAAAAATAAAGAATTTAAACGATGTTTTGAGGAAATACAACATTAAGATTTATCATACTGAAAACGAAGAGAAATCAAGTATTGTAGAAGAGATATAACAGAACTCAAAATGAGAGAATGAAAGTAATTTTTGAGATTAATAAAAACTTTAAATGGATCGATATTCTTCAAGAAATCGTAAAGAAATATAACGATACTGTTCATAGCACAATCAAAATGAAGCCTAAAGACGTAGATAAAGATGCAGAAAAAGAGTTTATTTAGAGTCGGATTTTAAGTATGTTCCACCAGAAATTCACACGAAAACTAAATTTAAAGTCAATGATCATGTAAGAATTGTTAGTAAAAAACAAACATTTTCGAAACAAATATAAGAACAATTGGTCAAGAGAAATCTTTGTGATTTATCAAATTAATAACACAGATCCTGTAACTTATAGTATAAAAGATTTAAATAATGAAGAAATAACCGGAAAGTTTTATGAATATGAATTGAGAAGTCAAAGATTGTTTTCTATATAAATGGAGGCCCAAAAGAAATGTTCAGTGTGCAAAGAAATAAAAGGTTTTGAAGCTTTTTATAAAAATAAGACTAAAAAAGACGGATTTGAATATTATTGTAAGGATTGTCGTAAAAAAATATGAAAGAGATTTATACGATACAATGGAAAAATTAACTTTAGAAGAGAAAGCAGTGTCACATTTGTAAAGAAAATTAAGAATATTTCTGAATTTAATAATCGACATTATAGTAAAGATAGATAGAAAGGACGCTTTTTGTAAGGAATGTGCTAGAAGAATGTACCGAGAAAGTCAAAAGAAAGAGACTCATTGTGAATGTGGAAGAACTCTTCAGTGGTTACCTTATCTTCAAAAAACATTTACAAAACAAAATATCATAATTCCGAGAGTTTAATAAAATTTATTAACATTTTCATCGTGTAATTTAGATATTCTATAAATCAGTCGAGATTCTGCCATATTTGTAAGTTAAAATGATTTCCGTTGTATAAAATATTCAAAGATTCTTTTCATTTGGTTATACAGATTGATAGAATTTGGTTCGTTATCAATGAACAAAATCTCTAATTCAGGATAATTTATTTTTAGATGTTTTAATCTTTTCGGTATTTCTCTCTTTTGAGCTCTGATAACGTTAATAAGGATATTCCCACATGTGATTCTTCTTAATTAACACAAAAACATGGTGTTTTTTCTTATCAAAATCTTTACAAACAAGGTCTGGTTTCATCAAGTCCAATTTTTACACTTTGTTTTGCGATTATTTCCGTTTTGATTTCATCTTTAATTTGCAAGTGTTTTTTACTTCATCCTCTAAATATTTAATCTTGTTTTCAAGTTTTGTACTCACCCAAGTTTTTCTAATAGAGGGCAAAACTTCTTTTGTAACCCAAGTTTTGAAGATTTTTGCCTCTTTTTTATGTGATCTCAAAATTAAAGAATAAAGTCCTGATTCATTGATGAAAATAGTATTTTTTTGAAAGTTAGAAGGTAGGGCAATCGAATGACCCACCTTATTTATTTCAGAATATGATAATTTATCATCATTATCAACATGCTCTCCTAACTGCTTGTTTCGTATTTTTCATATTCTAGAATTTCTGCAAACATCTTTAGCTTTAAACCAAAATTCGTTATTTTTATCCACAATCGTAAAAAATATGTTTGTTTTCAAATCTAAGTTGATTATTGAGCAGGTCTACAACTGATTCCATTTAGATAGAAAAGAAAAATTTTAACTAGTAATTTTTATTTCGAGAATAAAGGCCAGATTCATTGATAAAAACAGTGTCAGGATGAAGATTGTTAAGGGGCCATTCGAATAGCCCCTTGTTTTTTAAGTAAAAATATTGAATTTTGTCATCATCATCAACTCATTTTTATTCCTTTTTTCAATCTTAAATATATTGTTGTTTTACTCTCATTATTTTAATAAATTTCCCTCAGAGTCTTGTATAGTTAGAACGATTTTTTGAATTCTTTTAATATTTTTTTATCTAATTGGAATATAGTCTATTTCAATCGGTTTTTCACTAATTTTTGATCCATAAGCAACATTTTTGGGAAAAAAAGTGTACAAAATTTCAGATTCTTTGTGAAGATGTTCGGTATGATTTTCAAAACTAGGTTCAACGAGATTACAATGTACTTCAATTACATCAAACGGTCTAAATTTTGGCGTTTTATTTCCTAAATATACCTGATTTGGCTCAATAGTTTCTTGAACAAACCCTAATAAATCTACTATAATTGCTGAAAAACATTATTCTTACTGGTGATTTTATTTGAATTTTATTAGAGAGATAATTTTTTTGCATTTCAAACTTTGTTTTCGTCAAAGTTTAAAGATTTATCTGATTGTTTGAATGTTTTCAGATAATTTTTAAGGGAATTTTTTATTTGATCGAAGGTATAATATCCTTTGTTTAAACCATAATATTTTGTTATGTTCTTCTCACTAAATCCTATACCAATAAGGAGAACTTTCACTAATATTTATTACAAAATTGTCAGAATAAAAACCGCTTAAAACCGATGAAATAATTTGATTCTTCCTCTAAATGAATAGGATGTTCCAAGTTTAAAACTAATTTAGAGCTTTCTGAAGTCAACCTTGAACAGCTTCATTTTCGCAAGCGTTGCTTCAAGATGAAAATCTTCTATTTAAATGGAGAAATTTTTAAAGCAAAAAGATCAGATAAAACTTCAAACGTTTGAAGAAAACAAGAAAGATCAACCAATCAGATTGTTTAATTGTTGGTTCAAGGTGGATGTGGAAAAACAACTTTATTATTGAATTTTATCTGCAATAGGTTGATTCCTTATTCCAATTTGTATGTTTTTAGTAAATCTTTAGAACAAGACGCCTATAAAAAATTACAAGAAAGATTTGAAAATATTGAGAAAAACTTAAACAAAAAAATATCACATTTTTATAATGCTTCTGAGGACATAGTTCCGTTAAAGCAAATGTAAACCCAATTCGTTAATCGTTTTTGATGATTGTATTTTGGAAAATCAGGACGTTATTAAGGAATATTTCGTAATGTCTCGTCACAAAAACATATCTTGTATCTATCTTTCCCAATGCTTTTCAAAGGTTGATAAACAAGTTATTAGAAATAATTTGAATATGTTGTGTGTTTTTAAGCAAGATAATCACTATTCGAGAAAAATTTACAACAATTATGTGGGATCTGATATGAGTTTTAACCACTTTAATGAATTATGTGATAAAAATTTGGAAAGAAGACTACGGATTTTTAACTATTAATCTAACTTTGAAGCCTAAAAAATGGTAAATATTTGAATAAATTTTCTAATATAAATGCTGTTCAGTGGTCTGACAAATCTACTTGATAAAATATTTGTTACAATTATTTTTTACATTATCTTTACTTTTTATTTACATTATGAAAACAACTGAAAAACGGTAAATCTGTTCACGTTTTCACGCTTTCGTGTTCACGTTTTTACGTTTACACGTTTCACGTTTTCACGTTTCGTGTTTCACGTTCATGTTTCACGTTCATGTTTCAACGTTCGTGTTTAACGTTTCACGTTCACGTTTTTACGTTCCACGTTCACGTTTTACGTTCCACGTTCACGTTTTTACGTTCCACGTTCACGTTTTTACGTTCCACGTTTCAAAATTTTCCTAAATAAATGGCGAACGTAACTTCTGAAGAAGCGAAAAACTTGATCCAAATCGAAAAGAAAATTAATCAAAGAATTTAAAGAACAGATTCGAATTGATGAAAAAGAACAAGAATTTATTCAAAAAATTAATCAACCTGTAACATCTGCAATAAAAAATGTTGAGGGCAAAATTGAAAAATGTTTTAAGCGATAATCAAAATTTGAATGAATTTGGTTCCAGTTGTACGACAATTTGCTGATATTTTCGATTACCAGAATCTGAGTTTGAATTGCCAAAATTACCATCTTCAACACCATTTAGACCTCGAATCATTGAAGACTCTACCATAGTTGAACCAATAAGTCCTGGAACAACGGATTATAAATAATTGGTGAAATTGGTAAAAAAATTCTTCCTAGAGTAAAAGATGATAAATTTGGTTTGTATTGGGATAAAAAAAGAAAAGTTTTATGATTGGAAATTTGCCCGTGAATTTTGAACATAATGATATCATTATTAATGAAAAAACATATGAAGGAACTCAAGGTTTATGGAGATTATTAACAGACTATGACGCTCCAAAAGATAATTTATATTCTGAAGAAGATTTGAAAAAGTATACAGAAATTTTATGGGAATCTGACTCAATTTACAAAAATAATGATCCATCTACTAAGAAGCCTAAGTCAAGTAAAGGTAAAAAATATATGAAATTATTTAAACCAATTTGGGAAAAACGAATCGAAGGATCAGGTGTAAGAAAATAACAATGATAATAAGATTGAGTACAGATATATCGACGATTTGACAAAACTGGATGGAATTATAAATTATATCTATGCTCAAGAAAAGGCTGGAAACAACAATTTTTTGAACGAAAAGAAAGCGAATAAAGATTTTATTTCGAACAAACTTGATGAATTGATTGAAAAACCTGATGGAATTAAATATTTAAAGCGAGTTTTGCCAGCAATAAGTTCATCTATGATTGAAGGTAAGCGGACTTTTGAATGATTTTATCAACAATTTACCTTTTGAATTACACCTAACCAACTTATCAGTATCTGGGGCCTGGCACAAAACTCGAAAAAAGACTAAAAAGAGGAGATCCTGGTATAAATAAATTAGACCAAGCTGCTATGGAACACGATATTTTTTATGCAAAACATAGAGACACACAAATTCCAGACATATTGCGGATAAAACTTTTGCAAGATAAGGCAATGGATCGATTTTTATCAAAAGATGCTAGTTTAGGTGAAAGATTTGTTGCACTTCCAACAGTTGGAGCAATGTTTTTGAAGAGAAAACTAGGAATGGGAATTGAAGAGAACTTGAAATTTAACTATATAAATGGAGGTGAACGTAAATTTCAGTAAAAATCAGAAAGAAAAAATAAAATCCGCTTTTAAGAAAAAAATACCCGTTAGTATTTCAATTTAAAATAGATCAACTAAAAAATGGCGAAGATAAGATATTTTTAACAAATAGACAATACAATAAACTCGAAAAACATAAGAAAAACAATAAAGGAAACCAGAATAGAATTTTCTTATAATCAGTTGAAAGAACTTAAAAATGGTGACTTTGAAAGATTTATTAGATTTTGGAGAAAATATTCCAGTTGTTAAAAATGTTGTTCCTTATGTTTCGTAAAGCTGCTCCAATCGTTAAAAAAGATGTGATTCCTATTGTTCGAAACATTTTAAATTGGTTAGTATAAAGAGTTGGAAGATGGATTACAGGATCTGGATTAGATGAAAAAACTTTGAATTACGTGAAATCAAACATTAAAAAAAAATTTGAAATCAACACCATTAACATTCGGGGAATTGGGAAGAAATCTGCAAAAATATTAAACATTTTTTAGAGGAATTTTCAATGAGAGATTACATTACACCCGAAAAAGTTAAGAAATTTCGAATGTGGAATTGGTGAATTTAGACTCGATTATGGGAAAGATGGAACGCATTGGATTTGGTTATTATAAAAATGATAAGAATGGCATGGTTATTTTGATTTCGTATGGAAGAATTGAGGACCAAACCACCTAATAGAATTGATTAAATATTTGAAAAAATCAAGCGTCTACTACAATATGACTCTCAGATTCAGAGACTATAAAGAAATCCCCCAATATTGTGGTCATTTATGTGTTTTTGTTTTGAAGTGAACTGAGTAATGGTAAAGAATTTTAAAGAAGTTGTTAACAAAATTATTTGCTTAATAAATACTGGATTCAACAAAATATTTTTGACGTTTATTTGGTACACAAATTATTCAAAATGTAGATAATAGTTTTCAATTTTGATAGTTTGAGAAATACTAGAGTTTGGATAACTAAGTTAGAAAATTTATTACAAAACCTTCCAGATTCAGAAGTATGATTATGCTGTCGATGAATTTGAAGATTTTAAAGCAGAATATAGATAACCAAACTTGCAAATTTCATGAAGTTCAAATGAAGTTGGCTGATTAAAATAAAAACCTATTGAAAAAAGAATTTGAAAGATGGGCGTGCAAAACAAATATTTAACCAATTTAATGTCTCATATCGAAAAAGCTGATAAAATTACTGAAGCGATCAAACAGTTGAAAAGAAATTATGTTAGTTTTGGCTAATAAGAAAAGAATTGGTCGGTGTTCGGACATGGTAATTGACAAACATGATGTTGTTGTTAAATGAACAAATTTATAAAACCGTCTAAAATTATCACAGAAAATCATCGAGTATTGTTGATTTACATGTATCCGAATGTTAAAAATGCCTTAGAATTTTAAAGGAAAGAAGAATTAGCAGTGTTAGTAAAGGAATTAAATCCATTTTGATGTTTGTTGTAATGATTCAATTAGAAGATTCCTATTAAAAATGGTTTAATGAACTAAAACAAAATTATGAGAATCGATAAACAAGCATTGATTAAAGATTTTACAAACAAGAAGTCTATGACAAAGTTAGAAAGCCAAAATAGAAGATCAGTTAGACGATGCTTGGTGAAATTAATGAAAAACTTACTAATTTTTTTTAAAAGGAGCTCTTTTGGATAAGTTTAGGTTTAGATGCTACGAAAACTTTTTGAGAAAATATTCGGTCATAAATTTGTTGAATACCAACAACCCGATTCTAATGCTGTCAAATTTCAACAAAATTAGAAGAAAAAAAAATTTTAAATAAAGTTCGAGGAAAATCTTAATATAAATTTTTGGAAAATATTGATAACGGATTTTAATAGATTAGGCGGCTCAAGATGACTAATTGTTCCCTAAATAACAATGGCGCTTCATATATTGTGTGAGATGTACAAGAAAAAACTGTGCAACAAATGATATAAAATAACTACTGCAAATATCAATGGAGTTAAAAGAATTTCTGGAAAATGTGCTGAAATGATAACGCTAAAAAGAGCCAATTTATAAAAAACTTGAAATGTTTTTCTTAATAAATAGAGATGGGCGGGACATTACCAGTGCTTTCGAATCGTTTTATAAATGCAACACGAAAGAGATTTGAAAATAAAAGAACATTGGTGGAATGACATTTCTCAAAAAATTATGAATTAAATCTCCGAAGATTATGATGAGATTATAAACGTAAACAAATTGAATTGGTATTAAACATTGCTAAATATTCAAAAATCTGTCCCCAGAGTTTCATTTCAAAGAAAGATATACATTATCAATTGTAAAAGGATCATATGTCTGTTCTTTGTCTCTATCAAATCACTTGAGTATAAAATTTACAATATTAATAATAAGATAAGCGGTCACTTAATCCTGTGCAAATTTTATTGAGAATTAATGTTGGAACCGAGATCCGCAAAATTTAAGGAAGAGAATCCCGAATATGACGAAGTAGATTCATTAAAAAATGTATGAGAAAAATGACTTAAAAATTTATATCCTTTTCTTATAAAAAACGTACATTAGATCGATGAAAAAATGATATCTTTCTTAATACATGAATGATTTAAAATTTCTAAATTTTCTCCTTATTAAATGGCGCGGACTACAGAAAAATATGCGTATGTGATATTGAGAAATGGGCGGAGTTTAAAAAAATTTCTATCCAATTAGTAAACAACATTTGAGATGAACCGAATTTAAAAGAACTGAGTTTAATATTTGAGTTTTGGAGATTAAACTTTTGCTCGGTCCTAACTTCCAGTTTTAATATTTCTTGGAAACTTTAACAACCAAACAAGGAATGCGTCAAGCATATCTTGGAACAGATAATGGTTAGATTAATCGATAATTTTATACCGTTTTTTTTTTATTTTCTAAGATTGGAAGTAAGAAAAACACAATAAATTGATTAGCAAGAAGTCGGAAAACTGTGGTCAATTAAGCACAATTAAAGGAACTATTTGTTATTTTCTCCAAAAAGTGATTGTTATTTTCAAAACAGTTTTGAATCGAACTTTTAAATTTGGAGGACAATTTGAAGCGGTCGGTGATTTTAAGCACATTTCGGCTTAGGATTCTTGAAAATGTAAATTTTCCCAAATCATATAAAGGTGGATTTTAACCATTAGTTATTCAATAAAGAGTCTGAAGACGATTGATGTGATTCTGTGAAGACTGCAAAACTGGAAATGTTATGCCTGTTGATGGCAAAAATTACTAAATTAACGTAGGGTTTTACATTAGAGTTTCCCGATGGATTTATTTACAAAACCACGAGTAAAATTCCAGTTTGAATTGTATGAAAATTACAAATATCTCATAAAACATTAATGTTTAATTTTTCTAGATTGGCAATGTTAAGTTTTGAGCAAAAAGGTATTTCCGGAACAACTTATTTCGTTCGATATCACAAATATTTATAGAAATAGTCTTCATTCCTAAGTTTGTTATTATAGGTTTTCAAACAGTATAGGACAGAATAATCAAGAGAAAAATCCTTCAAAGTTTGATAGTTTGAATGTTAAAAAATGTCAGAGTTAAAATTGAACGGTTCTTATTATCCCATGATGAATTAAAAAAATTTTAAACTATTTCAGGAGGTCTCTTTTTAGATCAATGTATCAGATGTATCAAGATATTAAAGAAGTTTACTACACAAAATATGGGAAAATGTATTATAATTCCTAAAGAATTTTTAGCGAAATAGACCTATTTATGTCATTGGATCACAACAAAGAGTTTGACAAATATTTCTGCTTTCCAAAGAACGATATAATTATCAATGTGGGATTTTCCAAAATGCTGTTACAAACGCGATTTGTTTAGTGTGGTTGTGGTTTCTGGAAGAAATTTTTACGCCTATGATGTGATTAAGAACGATTATTAGAGAAATTCAGTAGTTAATGAATGTTCATATTGTTCTCTTTCAATTCCTTCTAAAACATTTAAAAATTATAGCTCTTTCGCAGATGAAAAAATCACGATTTTCTTCCGGAATAATCTTTTGTTAATCATAGACAAAATCCCCCCCCCCCCCCACCCCCCCCCCCCCCCACCCCCCCCCCCCCCCACCCCCCCCCCCCCCCACCCCCCCCCCCCCCCACCCCCCCCCCCCCCCACCCCATGAGGTAAGTGACACGAATCAGTCTCTTTAATAAATTGCTGTTGACTGGACCAAGCTCCAAGCCGACATCGGAACTGTTATCTCTATGTTTCGATTGCACCCCATCGCTCTGACATGCGATATAAAACAAATGTATCGAGCCATAAAAGTTGCTCCTTCTGAACCGCAAATACCAACATTTGTTTTGGCGTTCTGACACCTTCTGGCCCCTGTCCAAGAATGGGAACTACAACGATTAACTTTTGGTCTCTCATCAAGCCCTTTCATCGCCCTTCGAACTTTGAAGCAACTAGTTCTCGACGAAGGTCCTAACTACCCCATTGCTGCAGAAGTGCTAAACTCGTCCTGCTACATCGATGACATCGTCTGTGGTGCCTCTTCGGAACACGCAGGCCCTTCAATTGTTTGATGAAACTCAATCAAACTCTGCGTATCTGGTGGTTTCGAACTTCACAAATGGGGCTAGTTCAAGTGTTTCCGTTCTCAACACCATCCCTTCTGACCACAGAGAAAGACCACATCCCTTGGATCCATTCACTCCATCAAAGTACTAGGACTTGAATGGGACCCTTCCACGGATTGTTTTCACTACGCTATTGCCCCTGTAAATAAAACTCCGACCATAACGAAATGTCTTATCTCAAGTTGCCCGAGTGTATGATGTCAACGGTTTCATCAGTCCAGTTATCTTCACACTAAAACACTTGCTTCAGCAAATATGGGTTGGAAAATTAGACTGGGACGATCCACTCCCAAAACATCTACACATTGTTTGGGATAAATTTGTCAAAGAACTTCCACTTATGTCACAAATAAATATCCCTCGCTATATCCTCAGTACGTACATATTCCGTCGAAACTCAATAGGTTTTTCAGACTCTTCTCAGAAAGGCATGTGCTCGGTATTGTATCTAAGAGTCGAATGTGAAAACAAAAAACTACCGGATGTAGCCTATTGCATTCTAAAACCAAAGTTGCCTCCACTCAAACCACTAACGATACCCCGCTTGGAAATTATGCGCAGCGTTGCTCCTCTCCCAACTGGTCAAAGCTAACCAGAAGCTTATCACCAAACTACAGATTATCAGATATTCTTTTTATTCACAGACTAAATGAATGTTCTTGGTTGGATAAGAACACCTCCGCAACCTTCTAGAAACTTTCGTTTCAAACCGTGTTTGTTAAAGTAACTGAAATCACGTCTATTGATGTTTGGCGTCACATTTCAGGAGACAACAATCCCGCAGATTGTGGCACTAGAGGTCTGATGCCCTCTGGCTTACTTGATTCACCCGCTTTGGTGGCATGGCCCCTCTTTTCTACTAAATGAAATTTCCTCTTGGCCTGTATCACCTGGGAAAAAAGCTCCTCTGAAGTAATTGAGATCAAGAAAACACCATTTAGGCAATACACTAACAACTAACGTTATACCACCAAACGATCTGTACCAGTGGATAAATCGATTTTCTTCACTCACTAAACTACAAAATGCAATGAGTTATGTACTAAGATTCATTCATAACATCCGATCCAGACAGTCTGCTAAACGTTTTGGTCCTTTATCTGTAAATGAACGAACCGAAGCCCTTGCTCAATGTGTAAAACTCGTTCAAAAGCAACACTATTCTCCAGAAATAAAAGCAGTCAATCAAGGAAAGCCATGCTCTCCTTCGCTAAGAAAACTCACACCATTTTTATCATCTGATACCCTCATGGTGGGGGGTAGACTGAAGTTTTCTCCCTTGCCTGAGTCTTCGAAGCACCCTGTTTTGATTCCTTCTCAAAGTCACTTCGCAACTCTATTGTGTGATCACTATCACTGTACTCTCTTCATGGTGGTCCCAAAATAGTTCAATCTCTTATTCAACGCCGCTACTGGATTCCGGGTGCGAGAAATCTCATCCGAAAACGCATTTTTCGATGTCTCACTTGCTTTAGAATGAAAGCAAAACCCACACAACCCCTAATGGCAGACTTGCCCCCCTCTCGCTTCAAGCAAACGCGAATGCTTCACCAACGTTGGATTGGATTTTGCTGGTCCCTTTCTTGTTAAAGAAAGTACTAGAAGAAACGCAAAATTGTCTAAATGCTACATTGCTCTTTTTTATATGCATGACAGTCAAGGCTGTTCATCTAGAACTAGTCCACTCTCTCAATACTGAATCTTGTCTAGCCGCAATCGAACGTTTTATTGCTAGAAGAGGTTTATGCCGCAACATATATTCTGATCAAGGCCGCAACTTCATTGGTGCTGCTCGTCAGCTTCAAGAAGTTTATTCTCTACTCAAGAACTCCACGCCACTGATCTCAGATCACTTAGCCAAGAACGAAATCCATTGGAACTTCAATCCACCCTGTGCTCCGAACTTTGGTGGTCTCTGGGAAGGTGCAGTGAAGTCTACCAAGCATCATCTGAAGAGAATAATACAAAACCACCACTTCACTTCAGAAGAATTCTCGACATTCTTATGCCGCATTGAAGCTGTTCTGAACTCCAGGCCGCTCTGCGCACTTCCATCATCACCTGACGACGACTTCAACTACTTGACTCCAGGCCATTTCCTCACTGGAGATCTTCTGCTGTCACGTCCAGAAGAGGACATCACTTCCGAGCCACTCAGTCTTCTATCTCGTTGGCAACAAGTGTCTCGCGCGCCACTCAACACTTCTGGAAGAGCTGGAAGAAAGACTACCTCCACTCGCAAATCCAACGCCCAAAATGGACTGAACAAACTACAAATGTACAGGAAAATGACCTAGTATTAATGTACTCTAACTTGGCCCCTAGGTAGGATTATCAAAGTGTTACCTAGCTCTGACAACATTGTTCGTGTGGTCCAAGTGAAAACCCCGTCAGGTATTGTAACCCGTCCTGTAAATAAGTTGGTTGTTTTACCTAATGTTTAGTCATAATCTCCTTAGTGTACATATAACTCCATTTTCTATTCATATTTAGCTCTTAATTAATGATAAATTGACTCAGGTATGTTTCATGACGAATGGTAAATTTTCTTTCAATCATAACGTTTTCTTTTTTCTTACTTGGGTCAAAAAATTTCCTTTTTTGGGTGGGGGGAATGTTCAGTATTTATTTCGTAGTTAACGGCTGGTGTTGTTACTGGCCCGAGATGACGTCACCGACTCGCAGCCCCTTCTCCAACCCCTTCAAGATAAGAAGACGCGGCTCAATTATTTTCTCTCCGCAGGCGGCGTACTGGACACACGCTGCTGCCCGCATTCCACCCCAATACATGAACAGTTTCACGTTTATACAGCTCTATTTTGTTTTATGTATTTCAAGTCAATATAGTTACTTTATTTACCCTCTCGGAGTGAATCATTCCCCTTGTTGTCCACCGCTCTCCATCTACAAGACCTACACAAGACTTCTGGTGATCCTGGACTCCCCGCTGCCCTGGCCGAGGACCTCGACGACCCCGTTCTACGAGGACTCCCCCAAGGTACATCACCAGTCGTTTTTATTTCGGCTATACCGCGGTTACGGCTCTTCCTCAAAGACCGTACAACTTCTATTTACATTCATTAAATTTGTATAAATGGCAATAGCCGAATTTAATTTATTTCAATAAACATTGAATCGCAAAAAGTACTTGCTCCGCCGGGACTCGAACCCGGATCTCTCACTTGCCGGGTGAATTTGCTACCATTACACCACAGAGCCCTCACTTTTTACGATACAATTATTTTTTTATTTGGCCGTTTCTTTCACATATGTGTTTTAAATAACGAAAATAACATATGATCGGAAGACCAAATAACTGTCAAATGACTTCTATTTACATTCATTAAATTTGTATAAATGGCAATAGCCGAATGTAATTTATTTCAATAAAATATATGTATATATATATATATATATGTATATATATATAATAATTCCTAGCAAAACCACGGGTATATGCTATTGTGTATATATGTATACTAGCATATACCTGCGGCTTCGCTCGCAATTTATATGCAACATCAAGTGTATTTGTTGACATGAACTATTTTAAACTAATTTACAGCTAGGGGATGAAAACTTAGTGTGTTTTAGAGTTGGTTTATTGTCTAATTTGCGTCTTCGTAGCTTTTAGGTAGCAGTTTGTTCAGTACTCATGTTTTTATGTACCAGTCTTATTGTATACAACAAACATCTGCCCCAAACTTGTAGCCGGTGGGCAAGGGCTTGTTTATTTAAAGGTATTATATTTATTACGTCGTTTAAACTGCAATTTAAATGCACTTGTGGACCTGTTTCAAACTGGTTGTAGTGTTACGTCCACGTTTAATTAAGAACAATCTCAATGAGAGTTATTTTTTATTTTAATTATCCATTAAAACAAATCTAAATATATCTAGGTTTTAATAACTTATTTAGTCTTTTTGTAAAAACTGGCAAAATAAACAATATGAGTAATGATATACCCTTGCAGAATAAAATTATAGTTTCTGTTCATAATTTTAAAATAAAACTGAAGGAATCTTTTTATACATGTTTACATTTTTAAAATTTCTAAATTGTTTCATCTAATTTTTACGTCATTTTACAATTTGGTTCCTTTTTTCTGTTTCATGTTAGTATTACATAAACCGGTGGCAGAAAAATCATTTACACTTTATGCTAAATATTGAAATATATTCCTCTACTACGATACAGCATTAGTTCCATATGCATTTCCAAGAAGATAATTTTTGCCTGATTGTAGAAATGGTTGAATTATTATGAGAGATTCGCCGGAATAATCTACATAAATTATCTTGCTAAACTATCGGTACTGGTTTTCTGTTGATGAAGTATATTTGCAGTAATATATTTCAGAGCGCGTATGTCAATTAGCGGTAATACCGAGTTGCTAATAAATATCCACACGTCCATTATCATTTCAAACTCAAAATTGAAGTTGAAAAGTAACACTTTTACTCTATTCGTTAAATAAGACGCCAACAGGATGTACCACTAGCGGTTCACTGGTACTGACATTGAGGAAAAGGTTAAGCATTACATATTTGAAAATAAATTTCCCCTAGGTAAACATCAAGTGGCTGCATGTATTTTTAGCTATCTATTCAAAACTGACTAAAATTAAGATTGTAATGTAAACGATGAATCGTAATTTGTTTAAATTCCTTTAAACAGATATGATAGGCTGACTTACGTGAAACATATTAAAGAATGTTTGTTCATACATTGACCTTATAGACTCCTTCATTTAAATTCAGAGTGTTAAACTACGGCAGCAATGTTTCCTTCAGCTTGGTGGTATAGCATTACTGATTACTCAAAGTAGTTTCTGTTTAGCTATTTTATTGATGCCTTAATATGTTTATAAACTTTCTTATTTAATAGAGATATGGCTAGTCCGTAGTGACTCTTGCAAATTGGGTAACACGAATATTAAGTAACTAGTTGTTTTTATTTGAAAACGACGTTAACTTCATCCTAAGTACCTGTTTCATTTATTACGTTTTAAGTTTATGATTTTTAAACATTCTGGATGTAGAAAGTAAAATTTTGTTTTTAATTCGGATTAATTTATAATTTTTTGTTTTTGAAATAGTAAAAACCACTTTAAATTTGCAAGCAAACATGGTAAATATGAGTTTAGCAGGGAGAACATAGCGATCAGCTGCTGGTCTCATAAAAGTTCTAAATGGACCAGATTATATTATTTTTCAGTCAGCCTTAGTCCTATAGGAAGTTTGGTATGCCATTCAAAAACTATATACCTATGATCTCAGTGTTATTGGGCAGGATCTTGAGTCCCGAGCTGTGCCTGAGTAGGCGTTTGTTTATAAAATGAACAATGAAACGTTATCGGTTGTTGAAAACAAGAAAAACAACCAGAAATTATGCTTTTAACATTAATGCAGGAAGTTCAATAATAAAGTTTTGTAATATTGTAATATAATATTTTTAGGAAAAGTAGTATAATTAGGTTAAGATAATACTATCAATGTAAGAGAGAGAAATGCCATGGAAACTTTAACACTTAAGATGAAAATGTTTATAATGTTCACAAAGTTAATTTTTTTTTGGTCATAAACATAGATAGTACTAAAATAAGAAATACTTGTACGGCAGTAGATTATAGTTAGACACTAAGCGGGAACTAGCCAGACCTCTACCCGTTATCTAGCCCAGCCTAAGGGTAAAAGGAGAACCTACGGTCATCCATTGCCATGTTATCTGCGCATTCCCTTTATCCATAATCCTCTGATATGTTCACAACTTACTCCGGAAATGATTAAATATAGTTTAAATAAAAGGTAAAACTTTGAAACTATTTCCTGGATGTGGGAATTAGCTATGAAGAAGTTGTTGTTAAACTCATGAGACCAATAGCAAGAGATTCCTTTTAAGTATATAAAAGGATCATATTTAAATTGTGCAAAGCTGGGAATACACTAAAATTAAAAGTATCAAATAGCAAAAAAACAAGTTTTAGTTTTTTGTAGGCCGTAGAAGAGAATACGTACCTAATATTTTTGAAAAATATTATCTTGAAATATCATTTTAAATATTGTTATACATTAATACATTCAGTAAGCTTATAAAATATGAGCTGATAGTCAGTTATTCCAAGATATTGTCAAGTTATGGAGATTTTATTAACTTGAAATTCTTTTTGTTCCAATCATTAGAAAAAACATCTAAATGAAAAATGGTAAATGATGTTTATTGAATATATGATTTTTGACACGTGAATATGTGTTCATACACCAATCCTCTGAACCTAGTTTTGTTGTTAGTCAATCAGGGAGACTTGTTATTAATTTTGCAAAAGCTCTAAACTCTTTAACCTTGTCTGTTAAATGTACGAGCAATAAAAAATAATTAATTTTATTCTTTGCACATTTTGTTCAAAACATTACTAAAATTAAATACCACAATAAAAGGAAATGCTAATATAAATGAGGTTTTCCAAATATCGTGATGGCTTAATTGCGAGAAGTGCCATAAAATATAGCTGGATATACCGTATAGCTTTGTTTGAAATATGCATCTCCCGTTTGTATTTTTAATAATACGTTGCCGTCATATTTTAGTCTTAACCTGCATATATACATGACTTGGTTTTAAACTATGATAGTCTTGGAATAAGACACGCAAAAATACGTGTATAATTTATTTTTATATTGTGAATATTTTGCAATATATGTGTTTTTTTTGTAGGAAATATATTGGTTAATTAATATAAAATTAATACTAATCACATTATACCGAATAATATTTTTTTCATTTATTTTTTCTAAAAGATTTTATAAAAGAGAAGCCAGTAGTTTTATTAACAGAGTGAAAAGTTTTCCAACACCTACTTACTTAAGGAAACTCTGGCAAACTCGAACTCTAATGTGTTGAGGTTAATTTGCGAACTTGTATATCGGTTATCAGTTATTATTATTCTTGAACTGTGGTATGCATGAAGATACGTTAATAAAAGAAACTTTACGCCATTTTTGTTCAAAGATATAATACTTCAGGAAATTGGAATCAAGGAATTGTACGTACAGATACATAAAATGTGTTTTTCCAAATGTAGCTATATAGTAGTATCGTTTTTTGGAATAAATATTAAAAGTATTTGAATGATAAAAGTATCTTTGTTTAAAAGTATATATACACGTATAAAACAATGAAAGTAAGTAGTGGAGTAGCCTTTTTTAATAATTTAGAAATATGTATTACTTTGGTAACAGACTTTGAATTTTTTTATGCCTTTATGTTCATTCTGCCAACGATATAACGAGATTAAAAAATCACGATTTTCAACTAAATGGTCGATTTTTGAAACTAAAATATTGTTAATTTAAATAAAAAATATTATTTAATATTTTTAGCCCTTCTGATAAGTTAACTTCCTTTAACTAACTAACTTATCAGTTGATGATCGATTTCTTTTCTAACGGCTAGAGATTACTAATAAATATAACTAATAAATAAGAAGGCTGTATGCTACTGGACTAATTATGTTTTATACATGTTAGATAAATAGAAATGTAATGTTTAGTGTAAACTAAAGGAGCTAGATAGGCTGCGTTTATGTGGACTTTTAATTTGTTTATGTGGAGGAACAGGTTGATACAATTGTTTGAGATAATGTAAGAACCTCCAGTACATGCTGCTACTTAACTCACGTTGGACTCAGAAAAAGTATGCGTGTATTTCGTGTAATATGCATTTTTATTAAACTTTTATAAACTAAACACTTTAAAAGTTTTTCATATATAGTTGTTTTTGATTGCCTCAAATGATTCATTAATTTCATCTCTTTTAATTTGGATCTATCGTTTCACACCATAAATATTTGTATTACTCTTTTATTGAGTTTTCTGAAAAAATAAATACAATCTTTTTCGTTTAGTAAATAAAGAGCAATTTGAAATAATCTAGCGATTTTATAGTAATGTATAGTGAAATAGTGCAACTAGGGACTAGTGTTCAATGGGGCTTGGCTGATATATTTATGATTCTTTTATCTTTAATTTTCAAAACAAAAATTGAATACGTTAAATTTAATTGGAATAAATAATTTGTATAGTAAAATATACCCAAAATCCATTATTACAAAAAAACTTTCATGGATAGAAACCGACGAAAATTAAAAAAATCTTACAATTATTATGGAAAAATAATAGGTTTAAGATAGTTTAAATTGTTTATTATATTGAATTGTAATATGACTAGCGAAATCAATGAATATAATCAGACAATTATATACCAATAAGCTCCCCATATACAATAAAATTTGTAATAATAACGCATGAGGCGAATCGTACACTTAGGTGTGTAGATTGTACTTTTTGTTTTTATTCTTTAAATACTTATTTATGTTTTAGAAAATGTATTGCTTATTGTGTGTAGTTTATAAAGTGAGATACGGTACTGTACATGATAATAATCCAACACAATATATACTATTTAAAGAAATATATATTTGTTATCTATTGCATAGAATACATAGAATAAAATATTTAAAAATATATACAACACTTAAGATAAATAAGTAGATATATAAATATGTTCATATAATATAAAATATAAATGAAAAATAAATCTCAAAAGCCTCTCCTAATAATATATCTTTTAAGTTATATACCCATTTTCTAGATAAATTGTTCGACAAATTTACTACCATTATATAAACGTTTGTTTATTACTTACACAATTACCAAGCACCTCCTGTTACGAATTGTAGTCAACTGTATAGGGCAATACACACCCACTTGCAAGGATGATGAGGATTGGCAACCGTCACTGCGGCGGGTTGGATCTCTTCCACGACGGGGTTTCGACCATAAGGAGAGGAGTATTGACAGCCGCACAGCAGGACTCTACATGAAGCGTCCTACCGTATCTATTCTTCATTTGTTATTATTTTTTGCATACGTACATATAGTATTTATTGATTGTTATTGTTTTTTGTTACTATATATGCATTTTTATCGATTGTTATTATTCTTAGTATATTTTTCAAGTTGTTACATACTTTGCTCGTATTTATATCTGCATGTATTCGGTTGCTGGTATACTTATTGTTTGCTTGTTATAGGTTTGATTTGTAAACATTGGTTTGTCTTTTATTTCTTGCATACGTACAGATAGTATTTATTAATTGTTTTTGTTTTTGTTACTATATATACATATTTATCGCTGTTATTATACTTAGTATACTTTTCAAGTTGTTGCATACTGCTTGTATTTATACTGCTTGCATGCTAGTATTCTGTTACTAGTATATTTAAGTATCTGCATGTTATAGATTTGATTTGAAAACATTGGTTTTGCCGTTGGAAATAAATAAATAAATAAATAAATACTAAATGGATTCTATATGAGATCGAGCTAACTTTAAGAACGTTTCTATTTGAAACCCTGTTTTTTGTGAACAAGAAGTTTTCCGGCCAAACTTGACCACATGCTGTGTTTCATCCTGTGCCATATCTTTTCAATTTTATGAGAGGACTGAAGTTTATATCTGTAAATAAGCAGTGTGTTACTCAAATGTAGGACAATAGAAGCCTAATATCCCGGGTTGTAAAATTCAGTGCCGAGGACACTGACAGTTTGTGGCAGACCAATGACCGACCCTCGACCTCAATAGCTCTAACCTTAACTGTTGTAGTGGTTTAGCTATAAACGTTTATATGGAGGGTCAAAAGGGTAGTTATTTTATATGAGGAAAACAGATTTCACCAACAAACCCAATTATATACAGTCTAACTTTGAATTTCACATAAGCTTATGATATCATTAATTTTGTCAATATGAGCGTATAGGCAATCTTTTATATACAATAATTATTAATTTATTTTTCTAAATGAATTGAAACTGAATAAATACTAAATTTTATTAAAAACAGGTAAGTTTCGAATCTTATAAGTCAGCTGTTACTATGAGAAGTTTGGATTTACTGTGTGGAAAGTTCCGGTAAAGTCTCATTTATTTCACTTTAGACTTTACATTTATTTTGTAGTCACAATACACAACGGAATCTTAATAATCGCAAACCATAGTCTGCTCTATATATAGTGTAGCAATCTCACTAGGGCTCTTTATTTTGCCAAAGATAACAAAATGTCATCAATTAGCACATTGTTTGACACAGCACTAGCGAGGACGTTATGTAAATGTGCATCTGTTTGTTCTCTCGCAGCATTAACTCTACTACTGTGACTGTACTACATATCTGGTTCATTACTGCCTCCACTCAACTGGTTCCTTAGTGTATTTATATGTTTTGGGTTTGTTAAGGACCATTTATTGTAAAAAATAACTTGTTAAATGAAATTAATTTCCAAAAGAATATTTAAGCATTATTTATATAAAAAAAAAACAAAAAATTTCTTTTGATCTCTTAGACAAGACGCTTATAAATACGAAGTGAAAATCCTGTAAGAACCTTTGCGCTGCTTCCGGAGTGACAGAATATTCAGGATGGGTAAGGTTAGGGAGTAGGGGCCGCCTCCTATCGAGATCCATGGGGAAGAATTAGGGCAATACATCTCAGTCATGTCTCCACGGAAGAAGGCTATGCCAGCTCTGAACCAGCCTCTCCAGTCAAATTAGGCAGGAGGTGGCACAACTTTGTCGAGGCTAGCAAGAACCTCTTAGGTTTTGGAACAAAACCCACCAAGTTCAACAGTCATCTCCCACAGTAGACTAGACCTATCGAATTGCCCACAAACCCCAGAATCTCCACATTTGCGGTTAGTGATGTGCCGCTCCTGGAAATCCATAAGGTTGCCCAGATTTAAGTGAAACATCGGCTTTTGCTATGCCCCGTGGTGGGTTCAACTGGAAGGTGTAAACCAGCCATAAGTGATCCCCTGCTGGGTTGAACAATACAATGTTACTCCTTTGTTTGAAGGTTATTTTTGACGATGGAAGAATTGTGAAGGAAACAGGATTTTTCTGGACATTTGCCATCGTTCAGTGAAACAAGAAATCAGTAACACTACGTTTCGAGATCTGCAATCTGATCTCTTCTTCAGGCAAAGAACTAACCTAATACATAATTACAAACTAGGTTAAAATTATGTAAGAAAATAATTGCATTAAAATAAAGAAAGAATTGCATATCATCATCGTGAAAGATGCCTCCTCCAAAGTAGTATTGAGTGAAAAAAAACTTAAATTAGAATTAAAAACACTGATCGGTACAGAATTCAACTTCATTCTCGAAAGCATCCAAAATAGATGTAAAAAAGTTTCTGAAACAGATAAGAAAAAGAAAATCTCCAAACTTGAAAAAATTAGGCCCAAAAAATGTGATTTGCCTAAAGATGGCAAGGCAATACGGATGCAAATAATAAAAATGTAATCAACCTGTCTTCAAAAATCCTCAATGAAGCGGAAATATCAGTCTTATCCAAGGTTTTAAACTTTTCTGTGGTACAAAAATCGGTAAAGGCATTGGATTTCGTAACTGGAATCGAGTCGGCTGTTTCACAGTTATCTGAGGAAACAGGGTGACCGGTTTCGTTGTGAGGCCAGTCTTTTACTCAGAAAAATTCCTCCCACAAAACCCAATTTGACAATATAGGAGAAAAAGGCCTTGTCGATCCTTGGGAAAGACGACACGGTCAAAACCTTACCAGCCGATAAAGGCAACGCTACTGTTGTACTTGACTCAGTAGCGTATAAAGAAAAGATTGCGGAAACTTTAAATACTGGCAAATATACAGTTTTAAATAAAGTCTCGACTGATTCATTTGAACGCAAAGTAGCAAACACCTTAAGAAAACGTAAAGAATTTTTTTCAGATAAATTTAGATCTAAATTAACTCCTCACTTCTCCAAAATCCCCCATATGTATGGCCTTCCCAAAATCTACAAACCTACCATCCCTCTCCGGGCCATCATTAGTTCTCGTGATTCACCTTGCAGGGAATTGTCTAAAGTCTTCTTGGATATCTTAACGCCATTGGTAGGAAAAACTGACTCTTTCATCAAAAATTCCAGGGATTTTGTAGAGAAGTCACTCAACTTTCGGAATTATTAAATCACGTCTCAAAGAAGACCAAACATTAAAGGATAGAACTAAACTTCCCGTGCCAGTAATTATGTAACTGTTAGAACTATGCACACAATGCAATTATTTTGAGTTAGAGAGTAAAATTTACCGTCAAGATGAGGGGATGGCAATGGGTTCTCCACTGTCTCCTATTTTTGACAATATCTTTATGGAGGAATTTGAGCGAAAAGCTTTGGCTTCAGCTCAGTTCAAACCGAAGATTTGGTGGAGGTATGTGGATAATACCTTTGTTATTTTTTCTCATGGAGAGATTGAATTAAATAATTTTTTTAATCACAGTAATAGTATTTCTCCTTCCATCCGCCTCACAATGGAACTGGAAGTCCAAAACTAGCTTCACTTTTTGGAAGTGTGTGTATTAAGAGATAGGGATGTCCTTAAGTCAACTGTTTTTCGAAAGATAACACACACAGGAAAATATTTAAATTATCAGTCCAACCATCAAAAATCTGTCAAAGAAGGAGTAGCCTACTCGTTGTTTGATAGAGCAAAGAGCTTGTGCTCAGATAAAGATGGATTAAAAGAAGAATTTAAAAAAGTTGAATCGGATCTCAGAAGCAATGGATACCCTCAATTAGTAATAAATAAGTGCAAACAAACCAGAAGAATCATTCCTGAGTCAGAAAAACAGAATTGTGATAAATTTGCGTTTATGTCAATCCCATATGTGCCGGGATTATCGGAGAAAATTAGAAGAATAGGTAGAAAATACAACATTAAAACCGCGTTTAAAATACACAAAACCCTTAGACAAAGTCTCGTAAAAAAATAAAAAAATGGCACACAGGATTCCAAAAACTGTGTTTACAGTATAAAATGTAGTTGCAATACGGAATACATAGGCGAGACAAAAATACCACTAAACGTAAGGATAAAAGAGCACAAAGAAAACACGAGAAAGTGTCTCACAGAAAAGTCAAAAATTGCACACCATTGTTGGTCCGAAGACCATCATATGAATTGGGATGAAGCCAACATAATACATCGGGAACAACATTTCTTCAAAAGAAATTAATTGAGGCAACATACATTAAATTGGCAGACCAACCAATCAGTCAACCATCAGTCGAGATTAGGCCGCTTTGGTTGCCAATTCTAAAAAATGAACTAAAGAGAAAATCAAAAGTATCAAACGGATCAGATGTTTGTAATAAACCAATGCGGAGTCACAATATGGTTTTAAAAAGTTCATCTCGCATGAACCAATATTAACAAAGGGCCCATTCCTGTCCCCCTTCCTTTTTATTTCCGCCATCTTGTTTTAGTCTGCCGTGACGATTACCATTGGCTAGTCCCTCTGGTCAGTCGCAGGTGGTTAGTAGACGAATGAAGACGTATTGTGACCTGTATTCTGTAGTTCAGTTTTAATGATTAGTGTTTTGTATAGTTTTTTATTAAGTGCATGTTTATAGAGTTAGTGAAGTTGACAAACAACATGTAGGTTGTGATTCCTGACTTAGGCGTGCTACAACGCTTTGGTAAGATTTGTTTATTTTAACCTAGTTTGTAATTATGTATTAGGTTAGTTCTTTACCTGAAGAAGAGATCAGATTGCAGATCTCGAAACGTAGTGTTACTGATTTCTTGTTTCACTGAACGATGGCAAATGTCCGGAAAAATCCTGTTTCCTTCACAATGTTACTGTTCATAATGAATATATGTGGTGTTTTAAAGATTTCATAATATAAATAGCTAAATTTTGACACAGGAATCACAACATACAAAAATCACAACATTGTAGGACATCTGGATTGCGTAATTAAATTAATTTATTCAATTCTGGTCAGAATGATGATGCCAATCATGGTGGTGTGTGTTATTTATTGTAAGAAATATTCTGATCTGTTAGTTCTGTTCGGAAATATTTTTAATCTAAAATGTAAGTAGATGTCCTTCTATAGTAAATAATTTGTCAGCGTGATTTGCATTAATATGTTGATGGATGGAACGGAGCTCTTTTGTCATGGTAAAACTTCTTATACTTCGTCTAGTTAGTGAATTCCGTACCCGTTATATTTTAATGTACTCCAAGTTCTACATGTATAAATTTACGACGACAGGTGACAATGTCGTTTCAAATGACGCCCAATGTGTTCGCTCAATAAGTTTATTGGAGGCGTGTTTCTGCTAATTCTGATATTTTATAAAAATAATTGTTCTTAATTATTTAAACTTTTTTATGAACTAATGCTTGGCCTAAAAGAATTTATAGCCGAATAGGATATGTATATAATCTGTATCGAATTTTATTTTCTTAATGTGGAGTATGTTGTACTCCACTGAGTTTATATTAATTCGTATTTCCCACGCAATCATATAATTTGGACACACATTTATAACATTACATGTAGGTGAGATAATTTTGCTGGCTATAAGTGTCTTGGAATGCATTATGTATGCACTTTAGGCAGCCTATACAAGCAGTGATCGTTTTGATTCGGAGTAAATAAATATTTCCTGTGTGGTGTCTTCTAGCTGTGTATTGGAGCTGTAGGATTCATCAGAGTCATCACCATTCAGATTATTTAAAATTTCCCCCCTATGAGATTCTCTCCTTACAACTACCTTTTTCTCTCAGTGACCTATGTAAATTGTACCTTAGTATTACATGCTACGTTAACTATAAAATCATATATTAATTAGTATTTATATCTTAACACTTATAATTGCATTATTATACAGCATTATTTTCCATTAAATTACACACATCTGTAATAATCAGAGCAATAGTTTAACATGTATACGAGCTCAAATATGTTATTTATATGCAAATGGTCATCAGTGTGTAAAAAGGCTCTGTTTGTTTTTGTGAAGAGTTAAACTTTCCAAGCTGAAGTTGAGTATAAAACATACAGATTGTAATTACGTTGTATTTACTTTAATAAACCTTCTGATAGAATATGTAACAAGGAACATTTTTTTAATGCCACTGTTCACCACTTCTTCATTAGCAGCTTTTCATTTATTTAATCTACCACTGTAGTCATGTATTTCTTTGCTAATTATTAAGCTTAAAAAAATTAAAGTTGTTATAAGTCAATCATAATTAAGTACTTATTAGTAAGATACATTAACTGCTTTTCTAAAGTTTTAAGGAGAATTGATATTCGAATTTAAATATTCAATTCCTAATTCGGGTATCCTTTCATCCCCCATTAATAAAAATTTGTAGAAAACGAAATAAACGCATTATTTTCTTATACACACTGGAAATAATAATAACAAGAAATTCTGATAAAGACTAAAAAACAACAAAAAATATTTTTAAATAGAGGAGCAGTGAAGTTTGTACATAACATTCATTACAGTACAGTACAGTTAACAGAAATTCATACTATATTATATATAATAAATTCGAAACGTAAAGTCCATTATATTTTAGTCAACAAAACAGATTTATGCTAGAACTGAAACGGGGCTTCGCCAGCGATTCCTCTGTATTGTATTGCATCCAACGTCCCAAGTATTTGATTGAACTGTTCCAACCAATTTAATAACACTGTAACTATTTTAGGCTAATATCAAGGAACCCCAAAGTCAATCTTCTTAAATACCTTAGTGAAAGCATTTGTGATATAATAAAATGAAGTGAAAAATGGTCGTAAGTTGTTAAATTTCCATTGATGTTCCGTAATTTTCGGTAAATACATTTAGAAGATATTAAATTCAATTGGGCCTTCATTGAACTTTTTATTGTAACCGTAAAAAATATGAGATTCAGGAATACTGGTAACTGAACAACGTAAAATGATTATACCGTAAATGTAAAGTGTGTTATATAAAGGACAGCTTGGATTAATTTGCATCGTAAAAATTTTTGTGTTAAACTCCAGCAGTTTGTTTAAGTTTTTTCCCATTTGGTTTCAAATATCTCAGGCATTAATTACATTTGACATGGATCTGTAATGTGTTATATTATCATCGGAGAGAAACTGAAAGTTTCAACTTTAAGGGACTGTATATAGTTAGCTAACGATGGCATTTTAACTCTTTTACGTGTATGATCGCTGGCTAGATTTAAGCGTTTCAAGATTAACAAAAATATTATCTTACGTAAAAAAAAACTATTATTTGTTGTTCTGAACTGTTTTAATACTCTCCCATCTCTAGTATGGATGAAAATCTATTCAAAAACTTTGTATGCTTATACGATGCTAATTGGTGCTTGTTTCTTGGACTATAATGATGTTCCCAAATACGTTATCTTTTATATTTCAGATGTTTGCGTTCAATGTAATTTGTAAACTTTTTGAAAGTTTCTTTTTTATTTCCTCGCATTACAAAAAATTTAATATGTTTCGAACAAAAATGTATTTTAATCATTTATAGTCTTCTATTACATACTTGAAACTATGTATGGATTAGTTATTTATGCGTGTCGATCGGTTAACGTTTAACGAAGTAAATAAATAAATATTGTTACAACCAAAATAATTGATTGGAGATAAAACTTTACTGACTGGTGTTATGTTAAATACACGGTGCAGTATTTCTTCTCTTCTTTAGTAGTTTATAATATCCCAATGATATAATAAGGTTGATTTATTAAAAAGTTGAAAGTTTAAGATTTCACAAACACACGTCAGGAATTTAAACTGGTAATTATTAATATTCATTGAAGTTCTGAATAAGTAAGTTTGTGTACGAAAATATTACTAGCGCAGCAAACAACAGCGCCACTACAGAGTTCTACAGTACTCTAGCTGTACTAATAACATCTGAGTCTCTATGCAAGACTTCACTGGGTTGCTATAAACCATAAAGGGTTAAATTATGGTGGGAGTTGAATTAACACATATTTACGAAATTGTGTGTGTGTAAATAAACTTTATAAGGCTGTTGGAAGTTTATTTGGAATAGTTGTTATATTAAACACGTGATTAGTCGTTTTAAATAGCCTGCATCAGTATGTATATTTTCTTGTAATAGACATAACAGAAAAAATGGAAACTTTATATTAAGCATATTTGCGTTAAAAGGCTTTAGGACCAAACATTTTTAAAAGAGTCGACGCACAGTATGGCACTGTGCCCCAATATTCGACAAAAGTATGGCACCAGTAATGTATTTTTAAGATCAATTCCCCATTAATGTGATTTGGAATGGTGATTAATAATACATAATTAGAATTGTTTTAAAGCGTAATGCATTTTACAAATTGTAAATACTATTTACTATAAAAACTATTAAATATAAATATTATTTATTCTTGATACTAATGATCCGTTCCATGTATATACATATACATATATATACATATATATATATATATATATATATATATATATATATACATTCATATATAATTCAAATATCGATATATCAAAGGCCATGCTGCTCAGACTTACTACTTTTATGTGTAAAATAAAAATATTTTTTATAAGTTTAAAACTCGAATCGTAAGGGAATAATAGGTCTCAGTTAACGACCTGCTGCGGTGTTTACGGTGGGGAATGACTCATTTGCCCGGTCATTAGTGAGGATCCAAAGTGATTAGGGTGGAGCCGTTGACTATTTTATAAGTAAGTTTAAAAAATGTAATGATTCCTGATTACTAAGATTACTACCTAGTATTAGTCCATATTAATTAGTCCTGATTACTAATTTAATTACTGATTACTAAGACCTATGCTGTTAATTTATTATATGGCTCTTCCATTTTAAAATGGAATTCAAATATTTGTACACTTTAAAGCTTTTAAGCGTTTTGCGACACATAACGGTGGATTGAGTCTGTCACCGTTAAGCTACATTTTGAGCATTACTTCATACATAGATAAAGTGTATAACGCAAAAAACATGGGAAGAACTGTTAGATTGATACATAATAAAGTACTCACAGGTCATCATCACTAGAGGCACCGTAGATTGGTATAGATATAAAAACATAATTGCAAAAGCGACCAGAACTTATTGCATCATATGTACTTTAGAGATAAACAATTATTGAGTCGTTCATAATCCAAGCAAGAACTTTTAAATTAAAATTAAAATTATTGCACATTATTTATATATATTTTGTATAAAATATCAGTTTATTGCAACTATCCTCATATTAGTACTTACTAAAAAACTTATTAAAATTGTATACACCATACCTCCTCCAGAACCGAAATTATCCTTCCATTCATGTGCAAATATATGTTCCAAAAGAGGATTCCATAATAGGCAATATACAAGCTAAAATTAATATTTATGTAGATGTTTTTAACATATACCCGTGGATTCTTTTAAATTATTTCTAATAATGACTAACATTTTACAAAATTTTGGCAAATCCACACCCTTAATTTACTTTTAGGGACATCTCTTTATCTCTTCGAGCTTCCTTAAGGGCTTTGACTCTTAAACTAAATATATTAAAATCATAATTTTTATTTCAATCTAACAATTTTAATGTCAGAGTAAAATTGCATGCTTCTCCACAGATATTACATGTTATTACAAATTATAATAAGCAAAAATGACTTATTTGTTATTTACAGATATCATACATACTTAAATAATCTTGAGAGGAGAAACCTGAAAACAATCTTAAAAAAACCAAACGGTGCAAAAATATTCAATGTTTGTAAATATCAGTTTCTAAATCTCATTTTTAATCCCTACTATTAGTTTGTAAACTCTTTATATTTATTGTTATACTTCGTAACGAATAAATCGCGGTTTAAATTAAACCTTTTAATTACTCTATGGAGCTGACAATTTCCTTACAAACTCAAATCCTATAACCTTTTATTTTAAAATAATTATAAGTACAAAAGAGGGTACTAAGAAGCCATCTCTAACACTTAAGTTGATATAAAAAACCTATAAGATTTTATACTTACGTGATCATGGAACGGAAAGGTATGAATGAATTATTTAGGTTACGTGGAGCTTATCTTTGACCTACAGTTATTTGAAATTTAAATTCTATAAAAGGTAAAACATTCATACCGAAATGTTATTGAGATTGAACGTGGAATCATAATCAATAAAAAATCGATTATTGGCGGGTAATGGTAGGAATTGAGGGCGGAGTAAAAGATAAATATCCTCATATCAGAGTGAGCTTGGCATTAAATATATTTACACCTGTCTCACGTAATGAGAGTGTTCATTAGCGGTTTTTTTAATAAATAATGCATTTACTTTCATATTGCACCATAAAAATACAAAGTTAACCTTTATTTGCAATATACCTATTTTTTCTATTACACTTTACTATCGTAAACAACCAGAAAGGATTATGAATATTTACAAATGAGATTAGTACAAAAAAAATTAATAGTTATTAACATATTTGATTAATTTTTATTGGCAGCATAACAAAGTTACTATATAAAGATACTACGAAATGAAATACTGTGTTTTGTTTGAAATCTGATACACACTTGGTCTACTATTGAGATAAGTCGTATACTATGATATGTCTTTACATAAAAGATTATAATATCAGAGCCTAATTAAACCATTCGATAAAGTCAAATAATTAAGAGCGCGAGGTCTATTCGTCTTTGTTTTTCGAAAATTGTAATTAATAAAAACATCAATACTCTAAAAAATGTAGAGGTTAAATTTTGAAGTCGTAATTGCTAAGGCCGTTATGCTTGTTAACTACGTTTCATAAAGTAATCAACAGAAACAAATAAATTCATCAAAGCAGCCAAACGTCAAATTAAATAATTAATGCTGCTACTCGGGATGATTTTTCGTCATTCATTGGACAATGTTTTCTTATTGAAATAAATATAACGCATTAAACACTTACTTTGCTATGTAATTACAATGCGTATTATAAGTAAAATTAAATTAACAACTGTGGGAATGTAGTAAAGATCCATTAAAAAGACATTTATAAGTAAACTTAATTAGGTAATATTTTTAGATACAGTGAATTCAAAGATTGATTAATTTATAAAAATTCTGTTGTATATACTTCTTGAGCCGAAAATTTTGGCCTTATGTATTATTTTAATTTTTATTTGCAAGTATACATTTTCTGTAGAAAAATAGTTTTAGCACAATACCTCAATATATGTAATACAACATATATATATATATATACTTATATAATATTATATATATATATATATATATATATATGTTACATTTATTTATTTATTTTCAATGGGTCAAAACCAATTATAACATTTAACATATCCCACTTTACATCGTAACAATTCATTCCATGTGGCAGAAAGAAAAAATGGAATACATTTAAGTATTAACAGTGAGTTGCAAACACATCCTAAATTAAACAATATCTCTTGTAATAAATGATATAAAGAAAATAGCAATAATTACAACAATAAAAAAAACTATGCAAATGATAACAAGAAAACGCTGCAGCCCGTAAGAGGTAGGAGCGGGATGGAGACAAGCCAATATTTCAAACTGAATATTAGTATACTTCAGAAGGTACTTTTTACCGAGGCCATTTATAATGTTTTAATTTTCAAACTCTATATAATTTTAATACGTTTATTTTTTACACTTATTGATTGTTAAAGATTGGGTTTGAATGTTGGTTTTACTAAATTATATTAATATATTTTCTTTTTTTCAAACGATAAAGTATCTGAATGGTTGTACGTTTCCATAAAAAGAAGCAAATAGTTTTTGCTTTCTGGTATGGGTGCTGACCTAAACCGTTCCAAAATATTTAGTTTGCATCACGAGGAACATCGCTACACGCGAGGCTAAATATTTATCTTTTATGACTTAAGAAATTTCAGTTATCAATTAACAACTTTTATAAAGTATACCATGCCAGAATATATTTATTTCTTTAGGTTTGCATTACTGAAACGTTTTGCAAGCATGGAGCAAGACAACCCCAAGACTGGGAAGAAATATATTTTCAAATTAGGTTGTTTAATATTATCTTTATACAGGAATACGATGGCTTAAAATCATGTGTACTATAATATGGTTTCTTTTATTATCTGTAGAAATCATATTAGTAATGGTGTTAAAGGCAATGTGAATGTCTCATGTGGAGAAGGTTACTAAAATACTGGAGTAGCAGAATATCTGTAACCCAAAGTCTTACGTGCTTTGTATACAGTAATATATTTTTGAAATTATTGAAACAATGGAAAAAATGTACTTGAAATTCCTTATTACTTTTTTTTCTTAATTTTAAGAAATTTATGATTTTAAAAACACATTTTATTTGGTTTTAACATAGAATTTAAGTCAAAAACAGTCTGAAGTCATCTCTTATAAAACCTTACAAGCAAATGGAAGATTTTATATTAAATACGTTAAGAAAATTTGTTGAAATCTTGCCCTTCTTCCATTAATATTATTAAAATTACTAAATTCAAACATTGTACTATATATATGTAAGTATTTAAAGTGACAACATGAAACATGAAAATAGAAATATACTTTTAAAAACATTTGACAGTTGTTGAAAGCCTATACTAAATATTAATAAACCTGGTTATAATGGCATTAAACATTTGTGTTGGTGCGCACATACATATATACGAATACAACGGTCGTCGGAAAGTAAGTGCCCAGGCATCCTATAACGGAACGGGTGGGGGTTCGATCTGAGCAACGTTATGTACCTATATTCCATGTGCATCAGAAAATTGTTATAGTAAAAGATCGCTAAGCAATATTTTAGTGCACTAAATTAGAGTTATAAATATTGACGCCACAATAAACTTTCCCACCGACGAGCTGACACAGTGTAAATGGAGTCAGTGGATTTATTTTTGGTAAAGAATATGCAGCCCAGTGGAAATGGGTTAATTAATTGTGATATGTAGAAAGAGAATACATTAAGAGCGTATATTTTGGTTAAAATGGTTACAAAATTAATTTTATTATAAAAACTTTAATTTTCGACAAAAATTGAAATGATTGTTGCTTGTGTTTATCGATGAACTTGATAAAACATAAATAATAAGGTTATGAAACATTGAAGACGCCATAACGTCATATAATTTCATAGGAATTTTACAACATATACTTTTAGGCCTGATGGGATATCCAGAATCTTTACTAATAAACTCAAAACAATGAGAATAGTACCAGTCTAAAGTTTCTTATACGGTACAATTAAGATGATGTATTTCTTAAAATCATAGTCACAGCTGGTAATGAAACATTGGTTTCTTATGTACAATATTAAACGGAAAACGACAACCAATGTATGGTGGGGCCAGCTCTCGGTCGCCGTGAGAAAAACACAGCAATCTGTTGCATGCATAGGTTATAGAATTTTATTCTACAGCTTTTAATGAGCTTGAACATAGATACGGTGAGTGAATAAATGAAAATATTAACTATGTTTAGGAGAGTTTATTTCACATTTTTATATAATAAAGATGTAACACTACTCACTTTCCAATTGACGATAAAAATCGTTTTGAGGTCATTGAGGACTACGCTCCCGGGGTGTTAACAAAATTCTTCGGAAATGGGTTAAATCCAGATTAGATTAGCCATAAACTTAAAAAAAAATTAAGTTTGCTTAATTTTCTGGGTTAAACTAAAGTTCGACATTGAGGCCGTCTAGTGGTGTAACATTTGTAGATAAGTTAAAAGGAGACTGACACCGTTAGGTAGGGAATTTTGGTAGGACATCACATTTGAGGTAAGGCCTCTGGTTTGTGTGGTACAGACCTGGGGAAAGAGACAGCACCGGTCAGCCATTGTGATTATTATCTGGCGATACCAAAACATTCCCAGGGGGAATTAATGTTACGGAGGTAAAAAACACGTGGTTCTTTATTAGAGTGAGTTGTGTATGGGTTATTACAATAAAAGAACAGTAATTTTTATCAGCAGAATAGTTGATCAGGGGGTTGAATTGAACCAGGGTAAAATGTGAGAACACTGGAGAGGTTCGTCGGTTGGGGGGGGGGGGGAATAAAAAGTACCAGGATTTGAAAGAACCGATGCTACTTTTATGGAGGAAGTTGTATCTGTTTAAGATTAAGTAGGTCATAGAGAAATGTATATTGAAAATAATTGTTCAATCCCCACAATCATTCTGACCTTATTTACGAATGCAAACATTTTCACTGGGTGGAATGATTGCCAAAAATACAAAAAAAGATTCGATTTCAAGATAGTTTATTAGGTGAAGTAATTGAAATTGCGGGGGAAAATAAAAGTATATTTTGTAAATTATAACATTTTCTAAAACCTATTAAATTTATATTTCAGCTACAATAAAAGATTTAGTCGTTAGATGGCTTAAAAATAAACAATTACAAACATTTTTAACGAGTATAAAATTTTTAGAGGAGTTATGAAGTAAAAATTCCTACTAATGGGTTTCCTAGTGGTTATAAGCAAAGGCCAGGTGCCACATTTTTAACAGTATTTTATAAAAGTATGTAACAATTTATACCAATATATAAGTCAGTAAGCGAGTCAGTTACACTAGCAGCTCTACAGGTATTCAGACATGTCGTATCAATAAACATACTTTTTATACATAACATTTTTGAATTGAATAAAAATAAATAAACTGTTTTCTGATCAATAAATACCTTAAGGTGCAGTACATATTTTAAATTTATGTTACTTTCTAATTTAAAGACTTTTTAATATATAAGCTCAATCTTCGCATTTAAAAAATAAACTGGGATTAAAAATTCTGTTGTTGCAACCACTAAGTTTTTCACGTCATAAACATTGCTTATAGTATTACATTCTACAACAGGTGTGGCACTGAAACTGATAATAACACGCATGCGTTTATACACGTGAGTTGGACAGGGTGGGTATTTATCATGATTGGATAACACTATCCAACGAACAACCAAGACTAACAATCAATGTCAATAATTTTGCTTCGCCACCGGCTACAGGCATTTTGGCAATGCATATTAATCTTATTTCCTTAAGCGATTATTTTGGAACTTATTTTAACTACGGATTTTTAATTTCCAGTATATTCAAACTAAAACTAATCTAATTGGCAAACACATACATGTACGAAATTTAAATCCTTAAATCTATTTAGAAAAGGCTACCTATCTGAAAATGTGTAGACCAACCAATCCATTTTAAAATAATATAAATCATAATTTTTGTAATTTTAGTAGTTATTATAGTTGTCATTCACACCACATTCTGCTGTCACTCTGCTGACAAGTGCAAATGTCAATCAATATACGAGTATGTGACTTCTGCTCTATATGGCTCATGTAACGTGATTGACGGTAGTGCTTTATGAGCAGACATCATAGTAATTCATTAGAAATATTGACGTCATTAATGGCAATAAACATTAATCAATTTGTAGAATTATTAATCAATTAGTAATCAATCACTAGCATGTGCACAGAGCTAGGGAGGGGAGTTATGTAAATGTGCATCTGCTTGTTCTCTCGCTGAGTTAAATCTTCTAATGTGACGGTGGTACATCTTTGTTGTTCATTACTGTATCTGTTCAATTCATTGTTCAATGTCCTTTGTGTGTTTCTTTAAAAGCACGTTTTGCCAATAAAAGTACAATTTGTTACATCAAAACTGTTTTGATATAGCTTTCAAGAATGTAATTTTATAAAACCAGTTTTAATAAATTTTAAGTGACATTATTCAGTAAGTAATTTTGATCAATAAAATCTCTATGTTGTTTAATTTCACATAGCCTAGAACGTGTAATGTTAACGTGAGGATTTAGTTTTTACTTCAATTAGATTTTTATTTCAATCATTCCTATCTTTATACGTTTCTGCTAATTTATTATGTTGTACACTTGTGATTTATAAATACCTAGATATTACAATATTTAATTTGACTGATATCTTCGAATAGGTTTATCGTATACTATATTTTGCGTCAAAATGTGGCGTAAACAGTATTTTTTAGTCCTTTGCTGGTAAAATGATTTTTTTACAAAGTCTTGGCGGCGAGTAAATAAAAAAAGTAAAAGTAAAAAAACTTTATAAAAACAATATATGCCTAAAACCTTTCCGTTATTTTGCAGAAAGTTGAGTGTAAAGCCTTGGGTAAATAATAGTTATTTTTAGAAACATATAAATAATATTACTTGCGTAAAACAAGGATAACCACTAGAAGATTTTGTAACATATGACGATGGCAAATGTCCGAAACCCTATTATCCTTCCAAACCTTTTAGTTTTTTCAAACCATCGTCAATGACAAAACTTTAAACAAAGAACTAATTCATGGATGTGGTACTACTTATAACGCAGTTATAGTTAAACTTATGAAACTAATAGCAAGACATCCTTTGGAGTATGATATGGAATTATGCAAAGCTGAGAATATACCAACATAAAAGAAACATTGAAGAGGATGAATGTAATATTCCGTTTGTTGATAAACCAAAGATGAACGTATGTACTATTTTGTTTAAATATCTTGAAATGTCATATTACTTATCAAAATCACTTAGCAAAAAAGCAAACGAACATAATTAATCAGATCATTTGTAGATTATTAAACGATACGCACTAAATGTAATACTATAATGAATATAAACGTTAATATAAATGAAGAATTAAAAATCTTATTTGACAGCGTATAAGAAATAAGTTATATTTATAATTAAGTCATTGAAATATCTTGTTTGTAGTTGAATTAATATAATACTGTAATCCACTAATGTTAATAAGTAAATGAGCATAATAGCTTTTGTTTCGTTTATAAAAAAATCTTGGATTGATAAATTTATATCTGCATGATTGTTTCATTCATTCATTAATTCATTCATCAAACATATTTAATTTCTTTTCATCTTGTTTTAAATGTAATTTAGGTGGAAATTTTAATTTTATCATTATCGTATCGAGTAATAGTAATAAGTAATAATAAATCCCATATTATTCGTTACTAATATGGTATTTATCAGTTTATGCTTGTAAAACATTCTGCAAAAGAGAAGGAAGAAGTAATTTTATTACTAGGGCGAGAAGTTTTCCAACACCTTATTACCTAACAAAGTTGGCCAGTAGGGATGTTGAGAGCTTGAACTTTCCAGGTAAATTTGAAAACTAACATAATACTTGATTAGCAACCAAGAAATATTAATAATTTAAAACTTACTTCCATACCATTTTAGGTTAGATTTATCATGTATAAATGTTACAACGTCATTAATTTTCGTTCCTATTATTGTGGAATTCAAAGTATTATGTATGAGTATTATAAGATTACCACTAAACATATAATTATTTAAATTAGCGTATGTTAATATTTGAGCAGTAATACTATGCAGAAATAGATGCTAATATAACTGAATTATATGTAATTTGGATTCAAGCATATAATTATTCAAGGAATTGGAAAGAAACAATAGTATTTGCAGATATAAAAAGTATATTTTTACCATTGCATATAGTGGATTGGTTTTTGGGAGGATATTATAATGACAGTATTTTGATAAATAAATAGAACTTTTACAACTTGTGTAACGTACATAAATATGTACAAAAACATTAAAGTAATAGCAGTGGAATAATAATTTTTCTAAATAATGAAATTGTGTTTACGTACTCCGGTAACAATATTTGAATGATTTATATTTTATTTTTTATTTTACCAAAGATTATAAAAGTTTTAAATGAGTTATTTTAAACTAAAAGGACGGTTTCATTTAGGGACGAGTATCTAGTACAAGTATTCTTGTATTATAAATAATTAAAAATATATTGATAAAATGAATAAAATAATAATACAAAATATATTGTTAAATCATTTTATTGAATAGTATATTCTTTTTGTATTATAATTAGGCTATTAATATAAATGACCATAATCAATAAAGCCTCTACATAACATACCATATATAATGGTCATGCGTGAAGAGAATCGAACTCTTGTTATGTATTTCGTGTGTTTTTAATTTTTAATGATATACATGGTTATGTATAGTTTGGAAAAAGTATTGAGTATTGAATGATATATTTATTTGCATTTAATTTCACAGAATATTTTAGAATAAATAAGCACGATGCAATTCAATATTAAATATTTAATAGCAATTTAAATATTTAATAATTATAATTCAATTTGCCATTTTGTCGTAATTATTAGAACACGATAAAATATCTCTAAAATCTTTCTTTAAAAATATATTATTTTTAATTAGAAACATTTTTACTAGATATATATATGTTTATAAATTCTACTAAAATAAATAACTACTAGTTTGCACACCAATCCCACAATCATTACGCAATTCTTTCTTACGATTTTTAGTCAATAGTTTTAAGGTACTAAAAAATATTTTCTATGAAACACCTAAAATTTTAGTAAGTTTTACTCTTCAAACTATGGATGTTTATGTGGAAAGAGGAATTAATGTAAAAAAACAATGCAGAAGAATTTATCTGACTGAAAATTGACTATTTCCTGTGTTTCCATATTGTACCACATATATTCAATTCTTTGGGAGGCTCGAAGTTTATATCGGGAAAGAAGCAATGTGCTATTCAGATGTAGGGCAATGCAAGCCTGATAACTCTGTGCTTTGGACATTGACAGTTGGAGGCAGACCAATGATTGCCGCTCTACCGCAATAGCTCTAACCCCAACTGTTGTAGTGCTTAGCTCTAAATGTTTATATGGAGGGTCAATAGGGTAGTTATTTTATATGAGGCTAACTGATTTTCCCAACAAGCCTCATTATATACAGTCTAACTGTGTACTTTACATAATCTCAGAATATCATTATTCATAGACACTGTACAATGTTTAGTGTTGGTTTGCAAGTAAAGTTGTATTAAAATAATTATTATATTAATAATAAATAAATTAAAACAAATGGTTTTAAAGCCATTTGTGTGTCAATATAGTAAATTTAAAATATATGTTTCGAATCTTATAGGCTGACTGTAAATTTGTTTAAACTTTATTTTTTAGAACTTTCCCGGTTATGTTTCATTAATTTCAGTTTAGAGTTTTACATTCGCTTTGTAGGCATATTAGAGAATGGAAACACAATAATTTATAACCATAAATTGTGGGGTAACCACTTATGCATTTTATATGTGAGAAACTAGCTACGTAAGACTTAAATGAACTAACTGCTAATTCCATTTAGCTGTCAAATACTGGCGTAATATATTTTTAAAACTATTAATAGTAACACCATAAAACACATCATAATGTCCATTGACTGACTATTATGAATTTGCTGATTGTTCATACAAAGTAAATATTTATATTTTTATATCTTAATAAAACATCATAAATGATATTTATTGAAAAAGTTGGAGTTTGTGATTGATCCATGTTGTACCTATTCATAAAGTTTTAAGTTGCAGTACTAAAAGTTTAAAACTAGACGTTGATTCTCACGTATTCACTGCATGACGAATAAGACTAACATTAAACATTCCCTATGAAGAATAATAATTTAGGTAATTATGGTAGTTCTTGCTTTAAATTATATTTTTATTATAAAACAATTGAAAGCTGTCAATGTTCAAACCTGAATATGTGAAATTTGTTATTCATTTTATGATAGAAATGATGTTAAATTGACTATTTTCTTATAAAAGAACATTAATATTAAAACTGTTTGATTTTTTACTGATATTTTTATATCAAACTCAATGACATAATCCAAAAATCAAGAAAGAAAATATCTTGGTTATATAAATTAAAAAAAAAAAAAAACTGGTACATACGATCTAATTTGAAAAAATGCTATTTAGGGGTTTCAACACAAAACTGTCATGTCTTATAAAAAGCAGGTCTTTTCCACTTTTAAAAATTCCCAATATTCAAATTTACAATAATCTTCAAATTAATTTATCACTAATAAAGATTTTTACTAAAACATTAAAACGTATTCTTTAGTCCAATATTGTAGATTAAATGATTATTCATGTCACAATTAATTTAGAGTGTTTGACGATACTTATAATTGCAAATATTCCATATTGAAATGAATCCTATGACCAAAAGTGGATCACCATATGGATGTACATAATAAATAATTATAAAGATCGTGAAGTTGCGGTTACTTAAATTATAGGGTTCAACGTGGCTGTATTAAATATTAAACATATCTTTGGATGGGCAACAAACACTTCTATGTTAAGGGCATTATACCACTTTGAAGTTGAACTGTACTGGATTTTCAGTATTTGATAGCTTGAAATTTTAACTTTAAATTGATATAATGATATACCCCATTACTTTAAATAACATAATATGTTTGAATATTACGTTTATTTTGAACAACAAATTATTTCTAACAGTTTGTAGTCAGCGTTCACTGTCTATAACCCAGTTGCCAGAATGGGGTTTTCCTATAGTACACAAATTGTTACAGTAAAAATAAATACCAGGTTATAAATACTCTCTGTGTTATTGAATGCCACAGCATTCTAGTTTGTTAAGTTAGGTACCCTACAGCTAAGTGTATATTACGCTATATGAGGCTTATATCCAGTTGTAAAAAGAGATACTTCTATAGGTGTTCTGTTTCTAAGTCAAGCGGTTCCTGAGAAAAGTGTGCCTAGGTTAACATATACAAGTATAGGGTTAATGAAAGTTTTGTGCTCCCCTAATGGTTTAGTGCAATCAATAAACTAAACAACATCAAAAAGTATCGGTTTACTACGGTTAAATCCTTACTTTTAATGTCATTTTTAAATATTGAATTACCTCAATAATCTATTTCTTTAAAATACTTATTGCTTTAAGTATTTATAAGTTGGGTCAGCGTCATACCAGATTTTAATTATAAAATTTCAGTTTTAACTCACTTGTGAAAAACATTTACTACACATAAAATGCTTTAAAAATAAATATTGTTATATTTAGAAATAGCTATTGGTTATTTGCTTATTTATATATGTTATATTACTTATGTAATTAATTGGTAATAAGCTACTTTGAATGGTTTAAAGTTAACTGTTAAAAGGCTTTTGACGTGTTTCACTATATTTATATTGCAATATTAGGTTATATAGTGTTATAAAATGTGCGTTATGTAAATGTGCATCTGTTTGTTCTCTCGCAGAGTTAACTCTACTACTGTGACTGTACTACATGGTTGTTCATTACTGTCTCTGCTCAACTGGTTGCTTAGTGTATTTATAAACTTGTAAAATGAAATTGTTTTCATATCAAATATTTAAGAATTTCTTTTAGAAATCTACTAAAAGAAATACTAGATCTTCTTTTTTTATCTATAGAATATTACTTTTCCCCATGAGTGTATTTGGGTATTTTAGAGATATGTTATATATTTCATAAATAGATGGGTGCACAAAAATATTTTATAACTAAATGTATATTAACACAACAATTAAATAGTTAATTTTTAAAATACACAAGAATGATTATGGTTTTATATATATATATATATATTCATAAAATTTGTATAAGTGGCAATAGCCTTATTTAATTTCAATAAGCATTGAATCGCAAAAAGTACTCGTTCCGCCGGGACTCGAACCCGGATCTCTCTTATTGCCACTTAAACAAATTTAGTGAAAATAAAAGTCATTTGACAGGTATTTGGTCTTCCGATCATATGTTACTTTGGATATACACAAATGTGAAAGAAACGGCCAAATACAAAATAATTGAATCGTTAAAAGTAAGGGTTCTGTGGTGTAATTAATGGTAGCACATTCATCCGGCAAGTGAGAGATCCGGGTCCAGTCCCGGCGGAGCAAGTACTTTTTGCGATTTAATGCTTATATATATATATATATATATATATATATATATATATATATATATATATATTTTATACAATAAGATTGTTATCTCCTTTGAATACAATACACATAGAATAATGGCAACAAACCTTCACTGGTATGTTTAATGCATTACACTATTTTTGACAACAGTGCATGTAATAATCTTTGGCTAATAAAGTATACTTTGCGATTCAATTAGGAACAATCAACCAAAATTAACCTTGCCCTCTTTGAAGGACAACTTGGTTGGAGTATTGCAATATTCTTTACATCGTTTATAGGCCAACTCACACGTTTTATTTTGAAGCCTCGTTAATACTTAACTTGAAGTCATCTGTATTCTAGGAATAAAATATTTATGGAATATATTGATTAAGTTGTTGATTAAATTTATTAAATTCTATGAAATTCTAGTGATGATGAGATTAGGCGTTCTTAGTGTGTATTATTTAATATATAAGTTATATTATGATCTGTAAGTACTGTTTGGATACATTACTGTTTGGCTCTATAGTTGACATTAAGTGTTGAGTACAACATGTAATAAATGTACTTCTGTAGTGAATTTGAAGTTAATATGTTTGGTATTTATATATTGTAAGATGGAACGGAGCTCTGTTATCGTGAGAATAAACTGATCATACTTCTTATAAATAGTTAACCTACAAAATGTAGCCCTTCCGCACTCCTTTAAATGAGATCTACTACAAGTTCTCAACAAGTGACATTGGTTATTCCATTAGTGACCAGTCAGTTTGTTCATTAGGTTTACTGCAGGCGTGTTTTTGGCTAATTCTTACATTTTATTCCCTTCGTTGTTTAAAAGTATCCTGCATTTTTGCTGGGCATAAAAACAATTTATCGTCAAAAACGATATGCATGTGGGATTTATCTTTTTGTGATCACTGCGTAGGATCCTATTTTTCGTATATATGAATTAGTCTTTCACACGCAGTCATATAACTTGGAAAAGCACTTAGCATTAGTATAATTATAAATTATATATAGGTAAGCTAATTACGCTGGCTATAGGTCTCATGGAATGCCTTATGCACTTAGGCAAATAATACTTGAAGTAATCGATTTTGGTCGGAGAAATGAAAATTTTGTGTATATATTCTATATCTGTATTCGGGCTGTAGAAACAAGAATACTGCTCTACTTCAAGAACACAGGAATATCTATTTTATACCCATTTAAGATTCTATTTTTAGAACTACCTTTTTCTCTTATCCGTCCTTAGTGAACTGTACCTTATTAGCATTATACTCTAAGTTAACTATAAAATCATATATAAATTCTTATTTAAATCCTAACACTTATAAACACATTATTTTAGATTACAATTAACCCTAAAAAGAAGTCGTGATAATATTTCATCATTGTAAACTGGTACCAATATACGTAATGTTATTTATATGCAAATGGTCATCAGTATGTAGAAAGGCACTCACTGTTTTTGTGGAGAGATAACTTTTCTAAGCTGAATATGAATATAAAACACATGGATTGTAATTAAACTGTAGTTTACTTAAATAAACTTCACATGGAATATTTAACGGACAAACTGTGTTCAATTCTGCTGTTACTCACTTATTAATTGGTGGTTTCTCATTAATTTAATGTAACGTAATATTGTCAGCAATGTATTTCTTTGTTAAAAATCTTTAAGAAATAAAAGTTGTTATAAGTCTGCTTTTATAAAGTTTTAATGATTATTGAGATTCAAGTTTAAGTATTGTTTACAACCGGAAATAATAAAGACAAGAAAGTCTAATAAAAATCAACCAGTAAAACGTATATTTTTATTTAGATGAACAGTGAATTTCGTAAATAAAATTCAAAATTGTGACTCAATTAAATTTCAGAATAAAGGAGACTATAGAGAGTAAAATTGAGCACACTCAATAGAAGCTAATACTCTTGTTAGTAATAATCGTATAGTTTAGATTTTATATATTATAAATTATAAAAGTAAAGTTTAGGTTATTATGAATTCCTCTGCATTGCATTGCATCCAATATGTTTATATTTGTATTTGATAAACCAATATGAAGAAACCAAAAAATTGTAATTGATGTTCCGTTTTTTCTGGTGGACATATTCCTAAAAGATTGAAGTCCATTTAGTCCTTGTCAAACAAATTTTTTTATTGTATCCGTAACAATATGAGAATCTGGCATGCTGGATTCTGAACAACGTATAATAACTGTACTGTAACTTTGTTTACACTTTGGATTCTCTGGATTCACTCACATGGTAAAAATGTTTTCGTCTTGAACCGCGTCAATGTTTTCACGTTTTTCCACGTAATTACAAATATCTCAAGCATTTATTACGTATTTTTATAGAAACTGATGATCTATTCCAAATGCAAAATTATATGCTATTAACATATCGATATATCAAAGGCCACGTTATTAAGCCTAGTGACTGCTTGTATATGCAAAATAAAAAACTATTCGATTTTAATTTGAAGATTAATGGAATTTAAGCTGTCAGTTAACGACATGCTGCACTGCTTACAGTGGGGAATGACTCATTTGCCCGGTAATTTAGTGAGGCTCTCCAGTCATTAGGATAAAGCAGTTTACTGTTTAATAAGTAAAGTATTAGAAAACTTACTGGTAATTAAATCCTAAAACTTATGTTGTTTTATTTTATTTTTTGATACAGTCATTTAGTAATTGGGTGACAGAGAGCAGTGGTCAATCCACTTGTATCAGTTACAGAAAAGCCATCTTTGAACTTTATTTCATACATAGAACACGTTAATAAAGAAAATAAGTGGTGAGAAGTATTAGAATTATTTACGGTACAATACTCACAGATCAGCATTACTAAGGTCAACGTACATTTATGTAAATAAAATAACACAATTGTTATTAAGTAGTTAATAATCAAAGACGTTTGAAATAACCTTAAAATTACTTAAAATTGTTTATGTAGATTTTCTATAAAATAACAGCCTATTACAATTGTGCTCATAGTGGCACTTACCGAAAAACTCTTCATAATTTATCCACAATACATCCTGCAGAACCCATTCTCCCCTCCTCCCGAAAAAGTTTAAAATATATAAAGTTGTTTCTGATAACTATACATTTCCAAAAACATTAAAAAAATGTTTCTTATAATTAGCCTTATCAAATTCATTGGCCAGATCTTTGCACCATATGGGTCAACTATGACTGCCGTTAAGATGAAGCAAAATTATAACTGTTATTTATGAAGCTAGAGAAAAAAATAAAGATTACAAATCTGTTCTCAAAATATTCACTACATATTTTAAAGAAAAACATGTTTATATTTTGAACCGTTTTCGAGATATTGAGTACATAAAAAACCTATGATAATAAATTAAAAGTGTTTCTTTTATTACGTATATATTCTACAGACTGAGCTGGAAAGAGTATTTTATTTTAATACATTTCAAAATCTATTTTATTTTAAGTTCTTTTATATCAGTTATACTTTACTATTTGCAATTATTAATATTGTAAACTGTACGAAAGTCGTCTAAAGGCGTATGAGGTGATGTGATATTTTTCCTTACCTCCAGCTGGTCCACTACGACGTGATTACAGTCACATACAGTGTTTGGTTTACATGTGCTCTCTGAAGTTAAGAACGCATATTTGCTTACGTAGCTGATGATGTTTGTTCTTTGCAATAAATTTAGAGTTATATAACTAACTTTCATACACGTAAAGTAGCAAAGGTGTTGGGTGGGAGGGATGCAGACGCACAAGTCCCAATCGGATTATTTTCGTAAGGACTGCTGTATGAATTATATTCTTTATAAATCTTACCAATATCGTGGATTAATAATTAAGGGCGTATTACTGTAATACTCAAGAAAAATAATCTTAAAACATGTTCTAATTTTACTTTTTATGTATACTTGCCATTTATATTATATTATAAGCGCACGAATGCATTGATGAAGCCCTTAGCACAATTCCTGACAAGTGGATTTATCGTTAAAACGAAGCATGTATAGAGCAACCAAGTAACTTCCCAACTATTGTACCGAGTATATGAGTGTAAGTTACAACATACCTTTCACTATAGAAATATGTTCCATATAGATTACATGTAACAAACTTTTGTAATTAGACAGTTATTCGAAAACAGTTGTAACAAGTTCGCCGGTTTATTACAGTAAGTTAGGCTTTATACAGGGTGTTTATTTGAAAACTTCAAACTCGTATTAAAAGACTTACATCCCAAGTATAAATTTTCTGTACACGGGAATGTATAGTACTAATTGAGGGGGAAAATATTTTGAAAATTGAGTGCTCACCCCATGCCCCTCCGTACCCAAATCCCAAAATTCTGAAATAGCAACTAATACCTTGTGATAACTCAACTTGAAGCTCATACAAATTATGTATTTTGATAAAAAATTAGAAATCTTCCAAGCCGTTTGGTATCAGCAGCCAATAATATAATTTCTTACAAAACAATTATTAGTCTACAAACTACTGCACTACTGCAAATAACAACAAAATTACTCACTGGATACTGTTGTAATTCCTTTGTAAACTTCAAATCAAATGTTAAAATTGTAAACATTGTTCAAGCAAAATAATAAATTTTTTTTCAAATTTTTGCCCAACCTTTCTAAACGTTTCTCAGGTTAAGCGTCTGCACTCAGCAGTGATCCTATTTTTCAAGTCTTGCACACCAGTGTGATGTGTTTAAAACACTACTGATCTGAAGTGACCCCAGAAAGAAAGTCTAAGTGTTAAGTCTTGAGACCCTGCCGGCCCCTCAATTGATCTTCTTCTCCTGATCGAGTGACCCGGATAGTGTGCATCTTGCCATTGTCGCACGGGAAGAGCATAATGTGGAGGAGCTCCGTCTTGTTTAAAATGAAACATATCCGCATCTAAATTTAACTGGCCTACTTAATTTACTTGATTTTGAAATGTTTCCACAATAAAAGGGTCAATAGTGTTTTCTAGCAAATGTAACTAGGAATCTTCATTTATTTAGGTTAAGGTAAACACTATTGACCCTCTTATTGTGGAAACACTTGAAAACCAGGTTGAATGAAGTAGGCCAGTTAAATTTGGATGCATGATACAGAAGGCATGGGGAGGATCACTCCTATTTTGAAAATAATTTATTCCCCCCAATTAGTACTATACACTCCCGTTTACAGAATTTTTATACTTGGGCTATAAGTACTTTAATAAGAGTTTGAAGTCAAATGAACACCCTGTCTATTGATATATTGAGAAAAATTGGTTTTGTATAGGAAATTCATACATGAGATTAATAAATCATAAGGCTCTACTTTTCATGAATAAACCTAGAAAAATGAGTTCTGTATATAGATACCTGAATAACTACAAATAACTTTAATTATAAATGCCTCTTTTGAATAAACTAAATTCGCATGGTTGTATATTAAACCCATTTACAATTATAAGCCAGTAATTGTTTAACTACTTTATATTTATTTCAAATGGCTAATTGTTTTTGGAATGACGGAAATCAACCAGAGAAGCAGTAGAAGTTTAATTTCACGTTTGGCTGCTTTTAAGAATGTATTGTGTTCCTGTTGATTGTTTTATGTAACGTACTTAAACAAGCCTAACAGCCTTACCTATAACGATTTAAAAATACAATCTCCAAAGTTTTCACATGAATTACTGTGTGTACTAGTAAGTTTTTGTAAAAAGAAGAATGTAATTATACTTTATAACTATTAGTGTTAATTAAGTGGTTTTAATTGTTTCTGCCATTATGACTTCTCAACTAGTGAAATATGAAGATAATTAGAATATGAGACTCGTATTTGTTGAAGCACCCTCCAATGAATACTCTCATGGATTGAGACAGGTGTATATTTAATGCCCAGCTCCCTTTGATATGTGAACCTCTCCTTAATACTACTGGTTTTATATATCAAATTTTAGTATGATGTTAGAGGCCATACTATATGTGCAAGATTGGCCCAAGAGGAGGTTGCAGATTTTAGTTATTTAAGACTCATATCACGGTTTCAATGGGCTATTGCTTGGACGAATACTTTTCCAAAACACCTCTTTAGATTTTTAAAAAATGTAAAAAGTCAAAATAGACACGTTAAATAATCATAAAACAATGAAAGTGGCAAGTCAACATAAAATAAAAAAACCACCTCAACCTCTTGGACTCTGCCGAACATACACAGCGGTTCACCAATTTTATTTGTGAGTCCCACTGCTACAGGGAAGTGGCCTGAACCAGCAATAATATTCAAGGTACATATTATGCAACATAGCCTTAGAAAGGGAAATGATAAGTAGTGAAAAGAATGGATTTTGGTTATGAGAACCGTGAAATAAGATTTGAGAGGCTCGATTAAGAAGGACCACTTCACACTAGGCAGTAAAGACGCCGAGCACACTGATTTTAACAAGAGTTCACCAGGTTACACATAATGAGTTTATGAACAGTGCATATTCAAATAAAGTGCAGAAAATAAACAGTTACCTTTGTTTTCATGAGGGGTAACCGTAGTCTGCCGTTGTTGAGGGCCAGGTTGTGATCAGGAAGTGTGGAAATAGGCTGCTGTCTTGTAGGCAGGCGTGAAGACGGAAGATGTCCTTCACGGATTCACTCACGCACAATACGACCGCAAACGAATAGTTCATAACACTGTGGCCAGTCCTGTAGAGCACGGTAGACGCGGGTGTCCGGGAACAGAGACGTTCTGGTAGAGATTGCCGATCCAGAGCACTGACTTTAATGTTAATGTAAATGTACAACAAATAGAGATAAACTAATATTTAAGTGAGAGAGTAACACATGGGGCATAAAGTCACGTGTTGAGTAAGTATGGTCAGCAGTGGCTAGAGTGCTATATAAGTGCCCCAGGCGGGACTAAGAGTATAATGAGCAAGCGTGCCTACGCTTGCAAGGTGGGCAATTGATAAGTCAACCGTTGTGATTGGTTGGTGAGTGTACAGTAAACAGCTGATTCGTGAAACAATGGTTCATTGGTCTGTCACTGTACGTGAATATTTTAATCCAGTAAGGAATGGTATTGTAGGCACTAGGCCGCAGAAAGAGATATAGAACTAATGCAGTATATACAGTTTAGTAAAATAAAAGCAAATATAGAGTATAAATTGCACAAAAAATATGTACATAATTATTGTTCAATAAAAGTAGCCTTTTCATATTAGGCAAACAAGTTATTTAACGCAATAATACTTAACAAGTAGTATTATAAATTTCGTAATACGTTAAGTTTGCGAATGTCAAGTTTATAGCTCCAGTTCACTTTGCTATAAGTGCAGGGTCTGAAATCTGACGATGTAATTGCCTTCTTATTGAATCAGGAGTCATATTTTTCTGAAGAGGTTTTAACTCTTTTGTGGTATCGAATACTTGCAGTTTTAATTACTTGCAATCTTTCAACTATGATATGAATTTATTTTAAATTAAGATCAGGAAAGTTGAGTATTGATGAAGAGTACAGTGCTTTGATCTCCACTTTCAAACTCTGGATTTGAAGAGTGAGGCACAACAACTTTGATTATTGATCATTAACGGTATCAAAAACTGAAAACTTTCAATTCGGCTTATTTATTTTATTTATTTATTTATTTCCAACGGCAGCAGCCAATTTACAAAGACAAGCATAGATGGTAGAATACAGCGGAAAAAAAATTAATACAATCAGATGAAAAATCTACATAAAGTAACAAAATAGGTAGGCCTATACAAAAATTTGATAATAAATAATAAGTATCCAAAGATATAACAAGTTATAAATATCCAAAACATAACAAAAAATAAAAATAAAGATTAACAAACAACAATAATTACTCAAGTATGGAAACAACTCAGAAAAATGATTCAAGTAAATTGTACTTTACATAAAAAAACAATAAAAAACAACTAAAGTATAGGTATAGGTATTTAATATTATTCTTTGGGGAAACTATTTAGTCTTAACAATTGCACTGTATTACAAAACTGTATGCATTGTCTGTGCATAACATATGCAGTACTGGATCTGTTAGTATTGGAGGTCTACAGATGTTTTATAGACATTATTTAGAAAAAGTGACTTGATTGTAGTTCATGAATATCCTTATTACTTAAAAATAATAAGCGTTGAAAATTTCAAAATAAGAAATGTGAACCTAAAATGTGAATTTAAAAGAATGTGAACCAACCCATAAAGTTTAAAAATCATGAACTGATAAAGCAGTATAATGGATGAGTTTCGATGTCGTAATAGTTGCTATCCAGCTATATCTTATTGTAAGAGTTAAATGAGTTGATATTTTTGAATACGTGCATTTATCTATTTCATAATAAGTAATTTACTATCTAAAGTACTCCTCCAGTTGATGTATTTTAAGGTTTTCTTTAATTGAAGAGACACTTAAGGGTTGTTGTATCAAGGAGACGTCCAGTGTCAGGCGAGAGGTCAAAGCAAGAGCCATCAGTTTGCAACCTCAAAGGGTAGTTCTAATCAATGGGACTTCTCTATCGAATGCAATACCAAGTGGACTCTCTACTTTAATTCTTTCGTTTTATAAAACCCAAAATTTACGTTGGCAAGAAAACACGATGTTATTTATGTATATGGAATGTTTTTTCTCGAAACCCTACAAAATGTTTTATTTTTCTTAAAGATGATTTCTTAGCTGAACGCAATTATGATTGCATGTGGCATTGCTTGGATGACATTTTTAATGCAAGATACTTTTGTACTTGAATGTAACTATGAGCATAAAGTTAATTGTAATTTGAAATTGATTTTATCTCTGGATAAATCGCTACTAGATGTGAGATTTTGTATTGGTCCCTGTAGAATAAAAACAGCAACTATTTATTATTCACTAAAATTATATTTTTCTTCATACGTGTACAAACATTTCATTTTAATGTTAACGATCATGTGTATAGTTAAGTCTTAGGTTGCGACATTCAGTCGTGAGAAGAAAATTCAATATCATGCGGGATTTTCTGAACACTTTTATGTATTTAATGGCTTATGGCGAATCCAAGATTATTAATTACAATAAACACGGTTAATTGTGTTTTAATTACACTTTCATTCTCTGTACAATATAAATGATATTGTTGCAAGCGTAAATTTGTTAGGTCACATATGTCAGGACACATACAACTAAAATTGTTGTGCTGTAAACCTGCTCTAGTAAGTAATGAGTAGTACGCCGCCTGCCATATTTACGAAATTTGCATTGTTTAGATTATTTTTCACTTAATTTAAATGAGTTATTCTAAAATTTCTAATAAAATTTTATATCAAAGGTAGTTCTTGTAAAATATTTGAGGTTTGAGTTATTTTAAGTGGACAAATTCTATTATTTTATGAATATTAGCCTAATAAAAAATAAATAAAAAATTATAAAAAATTTATAAAAAATAAAATAATAAAAAAAAAAAAAATAAAAAAATTATAGCTATAAAATTCGGATTACCATGTTTTAAGTATATATTATTAATGTTAATAATGCAACGTTTATCGATTTATGTGTAAGGGGTTTAAAAAAACATGGTTTAGCAAAATCACATACGTGCATATGTAGATATATAATAACAGAAAGTTATGAAAACTCTGTGTTGTAATAAATTAGGCAGCACTATCAAAATTGAATCAGATATTTATATTAATAATTTATATGACACCTCATTTTATAAAAGTTACCATTTTGAAATATTTTTATTTTCTTCAGAAATTTTTTAGTTTTAACTAAATTATTAATTTTCTTACCAGTGGTTCCTTATTTCAACCTCAGTGGTACGTTACCCCCAATTTTATATTTAAGTCCTATAATATAAATTAAGTTATAAATTTCAATAGTCAATATATTTGACTATTAAATTTATTGACTATTCATTTAGACAAGATTTTATTTACTTACATTTACGTTCTAGAGTAGTCTATTACTAATCTATAATACTTATGACTGTAATGTGAGGATTAAATATTACGAACTATTTTCTAATATTTAATATGTTTAAAGCAAATAAAATACTTACTTCCTATATTGAATAATAAAGCAATTGGAATTGTATGTGGAATAATAAATGTATGATCCTCTGTTGGTGCAGTGCAGGGTGATTTGTGCACGATGCGTCAGCAAGAAAGCAATGGTTGAGATAGTGCTGACGTATCAGCAACTGTAAACTTCCGAGTCTATCGTTAGGCCGTCTTGGTCTGCTGATCGCCTACTTAAATTTATTTCTGATTAGTACCTGATTTTAATCACATTTCCCTTACCATAAAAATTAATGCAAAAGTGAATTATATGCAATAGGCTATAGCAGGACATTATAGGAATTGAGCAATCTTAGGTTATATATTTATTTAGTTTTATTTTAGTGCGTAAACAGTTGAATTAAATAATTTTTGAAATAATTACGTAAGTTATTTTATTTATATGAGTCAATTGTCATTCTAAATTCGTCTGTATTGTTCTTCATGTTAGGATCCAAACTTTGAGTTTATAAATTCTGATAGAATTCTTTTTAATATTAAACTCCATTAATTTTAATACTTTCACTCAAAATATGTACTACCAGTCTAACAGAAATAAAGTTCCTAAAAATTCTATAAACATTTTGTTTTAACTGTACAAAAATCATTTTATAAAGAACACGAATGGAAAGAATGTGATACGAGCGTCGGGACCCATTAAAGTTAATCTATTAAAACATAAATGCAAGTTCGGGACAATCTAAACTTTAAAAAGTGAATTTTATCGAAATTATAGTTGCAAATCAACTTAAGGTTACTTGAAGACTAACCAAGGTGGGGGGGTTTGAGGTTTTATCAAACACTCATGTGTATGTAAATTGATAAGTGTGTGGGTAAGCGTAGGCTTACTATATTTTTACTTTTAAAACAATAAAAAGATAACTTTCAAAATTATTTTAATGAGTATATGAAATAGGAGTATATGAGTATATTTACAAAAAATAATCTACATTAAAAGCGTGTTATTACGAATCGGTCTTGATAAGAATTTACTCGCACTTCGCTTCCTTCTTTTGGTTCAATTTGCAAACGTATTTTACTGTTACCTTAGCGTAAACGCTTTTTCTCTTCTTTTATTGGAAGCTTCTCATTTCATTATATACATTTCAAACAGAACAGTAACACAAATAAACAACAATACATGTAGTGTTTATGTTTATGTAAACGTTTGTCCACACCAGCTGGTATATTATGTTTGCACTGTAGCGATGCAAAGTTTATTTTGAACAGGTGATTAAAATACAGATATTTTTTGAGCAATAGCTTATGTTATAGACATATCTTTAAATTTAGAGGCCATTGGGGTGGATACCGAATAATTAGCCGTTCTAATGTTTGTTACAACATGTCACGGGATTTTAGTTTATATAAAAACCTTTAGTTCAATAGAATAGTTAAAAGTGGTCAATTTAAGCAATGTTTTTTACGCCACACACAAAAACACATATAGAGAATTAGATTGAATATTTTCGAAAATTTGTATTTACAGTCATTGCTGAATTTAGCAGAGTGTGGTTTTGTTTTAACAATTGTTTCCAGGTTTTCTCCCTCAATATTATGTAGGTATGTAGGAAACCAGGCAGTCCGTTTACTTTACTAGGCACACTTTACTTTGATAATGTTTAATAATATTTAACATAATTATGCAGCATAGCATAACATTTTGCTTCACTTCATTTAAATGACTCGAGAGAACTTTTTCGGGACAATTCCACGAATATAATTATACGGTATTGATGAATGAGTTATAGTATTCATCTAAAATTGAAAATATGCACAATTGCTAAACAAGCATATCTGTGACATCTCTAGACCACTTATGTATCTTGATTTTCTATCTCTTGATAAAAGCCAGTCAATTTTAACATATCTATCACAACCTGTGGTTAAAACAATAGAATAGATGATGCTTTTAAATAATTTATTTAAAAGCATTATCTCGTTTTGAAAATTATCAATAATATTTTTGTCTAACATATAATATTAAAGTCATAATTTACTTTAATATTGTGAATAAATAAAATATATAACAGTCAGTATTCAGTACTGACGTTACTAGCAAGATATTCATAAATAGAGGAATATTATTACCGTTTGCATGTGTAAGCATTTTTTAGATTAGCAATTTAAAGATTTACTCTACTACATGTGTTTCTTAAAATTCTCTAAAGGAAAAATGTCCCTAAAACTCGAAGTTTCCCCCATATTGATGTCCTAATGCTGGGTAAAGTGTACTGCAGATTTATTGCTAATCTATTTTTAGAAACAAATTTTTTGTAGTTTGATTTAGTAAGTAAAAAACAAAATTTTATACAATATTCAACATACGAGTGAGTACATATAAGTATAAAAATACCACATTAGTGAGTTGAAGATACCCTCTATACTTATATTCAGTTGATTTTCAGAATTTCTAAAATAAACTAGAGTATGTTAGGTTTTTTACAATTCGTTATTGTCTGAAAATTAATTACAGTGATATTTTTGAACAACTTAAGAAACTTAGCTCAAAATGTACGGCAGTCTATTTAAACTGAATCTATGTTGAAGACAACATTAAGAAAGTTTCACTTCATAAGAAATTAATGACATGATTCGAGAACCTATGAAAAAATAACTAAAGCTTCTTGGATATTTAATAATATATTTAAAATACGGATAAATATCTTGCCTAAGCACTTCAGTCTTTACGTCTCATAGTACCAATGCAACACCACTCCTAGATAGTGAATTCTGAGCTGGTTTCTTTCACGAGTTAAAGATGATGGCTCCTAATCTGGGTGGTTTGACTCCTCCTTATTTGAACATCAAGCAGTCTAATTTCTTAGACGTCGGCTTTAAACAATCAAAGAGGACAGGCTCAGCAATTTCAGTTTCCTGATAAAAGTACAGCACAAGAATTCATCGCTATTAAGTTAATCTTAACGAATAATTCTTGAAGTGGCTTAGACCAGTTAGGAAAATAATTACTTTCCTTAGATTATCTCAGCCCTAGTTACACAAGGAGCCGTGAAGTGCAGCATTTAGGCTCTTAGAACTATCTAACAGATCTTACAGCCAGTATGACACTGCAAGCTACGATAGTGTCTGTCATGAGGCCGTTTACAGCATTCACAGTAGGGGAACGGCTATACCCTCGCCTTTGGGACTGGCTCAGGGCCAATACAGAATCAAGAGCCAGAAAAGCTGATTTTCTATCTACTAGAGAATATCAAAATGTTGTTTTACTGTTTTAGAAAACAACTTAATACTGGCAGTTGCAGATTTCAGCCACCACCGTACGTTTATTGAGAAGGATTATTATATCACATGTTGAAATGTCGTATGGTTGTGTTTACTTAGTTTAAGAATTTATTTATTTCGCCATGACGGCTAACCTTTAAATCAATGCAAAACCTTTGCCAAATACATCATCATCCAACTCAATTTTGCAATTAAAGAAATGAAGCTTCTTCGTTAAATAAGGTGTGTCCCGAAATCCATCTACGAGTATTAGCCACTTACAAAGATTCAAAGAGGTCTTGCTTTTATTTTTAGATACAGGTACCTATATGTAACCAAAATACGTGTTTTTATAAGACAAAGTATCAGAAAAGTAATTACAATGCTAAGGAAATAGGGAGGTTTATTATTCATTGATTAAATATGCTTACATCTCGTTTACGCATGTATAAATATTAACAGATTTGTATGTTTTAAACTAAGAAAGACACATATACACACGCCGAAATACATAGTAATAATTTAACCGTTCATTGAATAATAACATTTGAGCAATAAATAAATAATCCGTTTTCGTTGTTGCATTCCGCTTAATTTATTTAATTTAAAAACTATAAGTAACTTAAATAAAATGTAAAACAAGACACTTGTGTGGTTGAGTTAATTAATATTAGAGTGCTAAATATAAAATTGTACATTTTCCAGAATATGCATAGTACCGTAATAAATGATAATACATAAACTTATATTTCATAATTATGATATTGATTATAAATCTTTGTAAAAAATTAAAGAATTGCTTATGGAAAGTGATAGTATTAAATAATTAATATTTGTAGTAATAAACCATGAGCTTTATCTATGTAGTTAAGTTTTACAAATAAATTATGTTAAACAGAGGCAAACAAGGATTTGGTATACTGCTAACTTTAGTGCGGAAATTATCGAGTATAATTCTATCTCTAACATATTTCTTCCATCATATAGTTCATAAGAACAGAATCCTTGAATTTTAAATTAATATCACACGGCCAATAATTATTTACCGGGTTTAGTTATTTATGCGCGGTAGTTCTATTGACATTAATAAACACATTATTATGTACGGTTTATATTAAATTACGTGAAAATGATGTCAAACGTATTTTAACAAAGTCAACGTGTATCAATATACGTAATTTCATTTATATGCAAATGGCCATCAGTGTGAATGTTTTTGTTGGAATCTAATTTTTATAGTGAATTTGAATATCAAACATTCAGATTGTAATTACGCTGTAATTTACAACAATAAACAACTCGCTATGGAATATTTATCGGGCACATTTGTTTAATGGCACTATTTGTTCTTTCTTCATTAGCGGTCTTTGATTGGTATAGTCTAAACATTTTAGTTTTATTCATGCATTTCTCTCACGTCTAGGCTAGCAATTGAATTTAATACTCAAGAAGCCACGCCAACACAAATAGTCATCCCCCACAGTAGACTAGAACTGTCGATCTACCCTTCTACTGCGGTGTCTCGACATTTTCGGTTAGTGATGTGCCGTGCCGCTCCTGGACATCCATAAGGTTGCCCAGATACAAGTGACGTATCGGTTTTGCTTTACCAAGCATAGGATCAACTGGAAGGCATAAACCAGCTACAAGTGAACCCTCTTAGAGTTTATTTTATTAATAGTAGGTTTTATCGGTGTAGTCTAACATTTAAGTTTTATTGATTCATTTCTCTTATTAGAAATGTTTAAATAAAAGTTTAAACATGAAACTATCAAATTAACCAACTATTAATTTTTAAGGACTTTAGTTACAATTTGTAAGCATTATGATATATTTATATTTGTTTTAAGTAATATTTGCAACAAGTTTAAATAAATAAAAGAAATTTAAGCTATAATCTTAATCGTTAAATGCTCAGTCATCATTTAAAAGAACAAGTAATCTCCAACTTAAGATTGGAATATCCACGCGAGCACAAGTATTAAAGCATACTAATGTGGTAATTGACAGAAAATTAAAGAAAGTAAGCTAAAGCTCAATAAATTAGTGTGCAGCAAATAATATAAAGCTTGTATATAAAAATAAACTAGAAACATAACAAATAAAGTAGAACTAAAACATATAAATATAGAAAATACACTATAGCTCAGTAGTCTAGAACTCATCGTACTATAAAATAGTATATTGCAACAGAGTTGACAGGAACTCAGTAGGCTAGAAAATAGTAAGTTTATAACACAGAAAACTACAGCTTAATAAATTAGATAGTGGAGACTACAGCCCAGTAAACTAAACTACACAGTACACAAGAAATCAGTGTACTTTAGGCAATACCTTAGTAAACTGGAGCACACCAAAACATAATCAACTACAAGCATAGTTAATTAGAACACAGTAGTCTAGAATATAGTAAACTACAGCACAGCAAACGTTAACATTCAGTTATAAGGAAATGTCGTCAAATATACAGGTTTAACTGCTTGACGGGTTATGAAACAATGGGAGGGTTACATAGTTTTTAAATACGTCCTGGAAAATATTTCTCAGTAGTAAGGATAGTTTTAAAAGTTTATAAAACATTTTATTCATAAAAAATAGTTGAAGAATATCAATACAGATATAATCACAAATATTGTCATATATTGTCGTTCTTGGAACCAAATATATTTTTCTGGCTCGTATTTTTTATAATTTGAGTCTTTGTTCGGACAATGAGGAGGCTTAGATACCTGAGGATATATATTGAAGATAAATTTATGAATTTCATGTAGGTATTTCTAAATAATTACAAGATATCTAAAGTTTGTCTGTTAATAATAACTATAAATCAACACAATTCTTGAATAAAATGAAAATAAATTATTACAATTCTTGAAATATATCTGAGTAAAGGTACACTGTATATGACAAAGTAAGTTTTAAAGCTAGAAATCACAACTAAATTAGAAACATGTTACTGATTGTGTTTAATTTTCAAATAATAAGCATTTTGATGCAAATTGACAATTAATTCTAGAAGCATACTTAATGTCACATATTTTAATGAACACGTCGTTTAATACACAGAGATACTTCTGAGCAAGGTAGAGATTATAATTTGCATCCTAATATATAAGTTGAAAAGGGAATTACAGCTCTCAGTTAACGACCTGCTGCAGTATTTACGGTGGGGAAAGAATCATTGTCTCTATCATTAGTGAGGCTGGTGGTGACATTCGCTAGTTAGTAGGGTGTAAACGTTGACTATTTTATAGGCAATTTATGTAAAATTTACCTATACAGGTAAGTAATCCCTTAGATATTTATTAGTTTCCAAATATTGCCTGAAGTTATCTTTATTTTCATTACGACAGGTTGGATTTAATGTTATGTATATTATTTGATATACATACTATACTATATTATTTATTTCACTGTAAGGGCCTCTTTAAATTCCAATGCAAAACGACGAAATAACGATTCAAATCTACTAGCAAATCGTTAGTGAACTCCGTGAGAACTTAGACATGGAATTTTGCATGCAAGTTTAACAAAGCTTGCTACGCGAGACGTATCTTGGTGTACTCCTACCTTGTACAATCTATGTGTTGATGAAGTCTTTGATGTTAGTTATGATAAAGACGTCGAAGATCATTCCGTCGTGATATATTGTAACAAAATGAAAAATGACTATTTTGAGGCGGGGTTAGGACTGTTTTAGCCCTTTCTTCAACTAAAACTCGAGATATTATACACCCTTGCCTTCATCATTCATTAAATAATACCACAATTAATTTTACTGTTGTTAATTTTGTAATTTTTATTCTCTTATGAAAGATTGGGAGTTGCCGAGGGCCTACCAGATGGCTCTGACCAGGCTGCTGACAAAGATCATTAGCTGTAATGAGTTAAAAGCTGCCAGAGACCGGGGCTGATGTGGTTAAAAACGTAATACTTTAACTGGTATAATAAAATACGTAGAGTTAAAGACATCTCTGAATCAGAAAGATATAAGTAATTATTTAAATTTTAACACTAAAAACCTGAAATATATTTAGATTTCAACGAAGACTAACTTATTACATATGTATCTATCCCTTTCTGAGGCTAGAAGCTACAAAAGTTCAAATATCTGTAGTTAAATTGTCAGATCTGTGCAATTATTTGTCTTTACACTGCAAAGATTCAAACATGTTTATATTTTATCTAAGGCTAACCTACCTTCATACACTTAGGTAAAATTATAACAATAAATACACATATTTATACTGTTAATGTATTCTTACTCAGTTTATTTCAAGCTAATTATTTTGGCAATACAAAACACAGGTTATACAAAGCTCTTGGTAAAATTGTCTACTGAAACATGTTCTTCCCTCACAGAATAAAAATGTAAATGTAGAAGTAAATTTGCATTAAAATTAATCAGAGCGTGTGTATCAATTAGCAGCCATCGCACGTTGCTAGTAAATATCTACACGTCCATTATTACTTCAAACTCAACATAAGTTGACAAGTAACACGTTAGGTGTAGTGAAGTGAGATGTGACTAAATACATAGCATAGCTTGAGTAGGCTACTATCTCATATTAAAGTCATAGAGTAAAAATTGTAGGCTACATACTACGACTTATATAGTATCTACATGGTCACAGCTAAACTGTGAAAAAAGGTTTGCGATTATTGCCAAAATCTCCATATACAGTGAGTATATTTTAAAATGTAATTGTATAATTGTATCTTAGTATTACATGGTAAGTTAACCATAAAATCATATATAAATTTTTATTTTTATGTAAACAGTAACAAATCCATTATTATAAATAACTATTTTGATTAAGTTACGTTAATAACAAATAGTAACTAGTTTAAACAAAATCACCGAGCTTCAATGTACGTATAGTAATTTTATATAAATGCAAATTGCCATCAGCGTGTTGATAAGCTCTGACTGTTTTTGTTGAGAATTAACTTTTACAAGGGAAATTTTAATAACAAACAGACATATTGTATTTACATAAATAAAAGTCCTGATAGAATATTTAACAGCCAACACTTGTTTAATGCTACTGTTCATAATTTCTTCATTAGCGGCCTTTCATTAGTTTAATCTAACATTTTCATGTAGTTTATCTACTTTCTTTGCTAATAATTCTTCAAAAGAAACTTATATAAGACAGCCATAATTAATTACCCATTAGTGGAATACATTAACTATGTTCCCAAAGTTTTGAGGAGCATTGAAATTGGCTTTAAATATTGTTTACAACCGGATTTAATGAAGGTAAGAAAGTGCGATAAAAACCCAACATTATAAAAGTTTATTTTGTAATTAGAGGAAAAATAAAGTTCGTACTTAACATTCAAAATTATGACTCAACAAAATGTCAGAATACAGTAAACTAAAACACATTATAATAGATTATAGTTAATAGTTGTACAGAAAACCATTCTTGTATTAGTATTATAAATGCAAAGATATATCATTTCAGTTTATTAATCATATTCCTATTCTATGACCAAATAAAAAACATCCAACGTATCTCAGTTACAATTGTTTACATCAACGGGGTTCACGAAAGCAAAAGAATGTTACAAACTTCTGTGGGTGATAGTATTCATAATTAAAAACAAAAATGCTGTATAAACATATGTTGAAAATTGTCTCGTTTAACCGCTAGTCAACATTTTTTTTATTTTCCTTAAAACAATACCATCTTTAAAACTATTTGAGCTAAGGGTTTTGGCGCAAAAGTTTAAATGGTTAAGAGAGAGAGTTATTAAAATAATTTTGTAATTGTCTTTAATACTAATAAAATGGCGTCTGTTGAGAGTTTTGAAAGTAAAAAAAAGTATTTCATAAATATTTATTTGATGAACTATTTTAAAACTAATTATTTTGAAAGTTTTATTACAATTCCCAAGGTACTTGTTTTAACGATATCCGTCAATGATCAAGGCCACTTTAAACGTAGGCTAGCACAACCTGGGAGCAGCAAATATTTTATCTTTTGATGGCCATCAGCTGTTTTACATTAGTAATAAACATTTAAAAGATAGAAAATATTTTTAATTTTTGATATAAATTCCAACGAAATCCTTCAACGTAATCCTTTGCGTATTATCAAACACTTTAAATATACGTTTGCCCAAGCCTGGAGCGCGAAACATGTCATGGTAGGAAGGTATTAGTTGGTATATTCTCCTTGCTGTTGCAAGTATATCTTTACAGTGGTCGTGCTCGCTCATGCTTGTTACCATTGGTATTGTAATAAAATTAAATTCTATATGCCAAACTTGGCTTCCTTAACTCAAATAGTTTTAGAGATTACAATCTTTATTAAAAAAATACAAAATGTTGGCTAACCGCTAAGCGAGACATGTTCTTCCTACGTTTATATGACATTTTTGGTTCGAAATGGAATAATATCACCCACAGAAGTTTGTGACTCCCTTTTGTGGCAATAGAAACCCTGTATTAAATGCAGAAATTTAAATAATATTCCGATGGAGAGTCGAAAACCTTATACTTTACATGTAAAAATTGCCACATCGATGGATATTTTTCTTAGAAATAGAAAACCCACAATTATTTATTATTTATTTGTTAAAATATATTTTTATTTATTAGGAAATGAATTATTTAAAATATTTCTCAAAAATATAATTTTTTAATAATTTAAAAAATTAAAGTTATTTATTATAAACAAGTTATGCATGTTAAATTATGAAACATAATTAAATTACATACAAGAAACTATTCTTGAAATCTTTTATTTCTTATGATAAACATGTGTTTTTATTTATATTAAAAAATAATTTACACCGTGCACTCTAAGTTATATAATACCGTCATAGTTTTCAATGAATCCGAACATTCCTGAATTATATTCAACACTAGGAGCGTGCCCTTCGTCTTCTTCACACATTTTTGCACTCGCAGCCCTGGTCTTGCAGATCATGTATTGCGCTGCTATACCTTAATTTTATCCCTATCCTAGGTACATGGGTAATTTACGACTAAATATCAGAATTATTTTATTATAAAAATTTTACAAAACACCGAGATTCAAAGTAATAATTCTCCCAAAGCGGTTTTGTAAAGATTCCCAACAAAGTTTTTATATTTATGTATACTGTAAGTCTTAATATACATTTTATTAACAGTAAAAATATGAGATTCAAGCATTATGGCAACTGAAAAGCATATAATATATGTACTGCCACTCTAAATTGTGTATATTACATTCGAACCAATCATATTGTAACAACATATGTAACTTGTTTTAGATATATTTAATGTCTTTGTATGCGGCAAGGAAAACCTTTTGATATTCACTGCATTAAAGTTCTTTCAACCTCATTTTACTTAATTTTATACTTTAATTACATATTTTTCTCATACTTATGTTTTATTCCAAATAACATAATATGTTTATGTTTCGTTCTTAAATTATCAATATATCAAAGACCATGTTGTTTACCTTAGTAACTATTTGTATATGTAAAATAAAAATCATAAATTTTTTTATACGCTTTTAATTTGAAAAGTAAAGGAATCATAGCTCTCAGTTAACGACCTGCTGCAGTATTTACGGTGGGGAATGACTCATTTGCCCGGTCATTAGTGAGGCTGGCGGTAGGCTCTTCAGTCATTAGAGTGCGGCCAGTGACTATTTTATAAGCAATTTTAACAAAATTTATCGATAATTAAATCCTAAAACCTATATTCTTTTCTTTGATTATTTGGTGGCTTTATATAATTTACAAAGGCATACAAATACTTGTACTATTGACGTTTAAAAGTGTTTTGCGGTATAGAACCGTAAATTGAGTCCGTCCCAGATAAGCTACACTTTCAGCTTTACTTCATAATATGTTTGTAAAGAAAATACCTGGAGAGAACTACTGTGAGTATTGTATCATGTAAAAATATACACGATATCATACGCACATGTCGGCATCATAAGAGACACTGTACACTGATATAAATAGAATCACATAATTTATATTTATTTTAAAAAACCGACCAGAAATCATATATACTGGCCGGATATGAAAATGGTTCATTAGTTCATAACTTAAGCCGTTGTGGAATTACCTTAACTAATTACTGTTGTCATATTTTTAAAGTTTCAAATGATTTTAAATTAAGTGATATTAGTTTATTTCTACGATTATTACATTTTACCATTTGCAGTGACTACTATATAATCTTGTTCCATGGCATTTTGAAACGATGTTGCCATATTGCTGCTGCCCTCCAGCTGGTTCCGCTATAATGTGGCTATGGTCATACACAGTCTGCTTCATTTACATGATCTCTAATATATATGTACGTACATATGTTAAGATTTTATCATACTTATATTTGTTGCGGTAACAGCTGATGATGTTCATTGAGACAAATATTGAGACCAATTAGTAATTTTATAGATACGTAAAACTGGCAACAGTCTTTGAGACGGAGTTGTTGACTAATCCCCTTAATAATACATAAAATAAATGTTTATTATAACTTGTTCAAATATTTTTAAATTTGTATGGCAGTCGTTCGATTTTTAAGAAGTGTGAATATTAAATAATACAATACCGGTACGGTTTCAATCTATTTTTCAATGTCCCGCAAGCCAGTATAAAGTTATAATACACATAAAATGGATAAAATACTTTACGGATAAACAGAATAACTTACGGTAGCGTAATTTTGAAATAAATCCAAAAGAACATGTACTGTATAATAGTAGTAATATTTTTCAGCCAGTAATACACGAGGGTTTAAAAAGGTTTTGAGATGATAAATAGTTTTAATTTTAATTTTGTATACAATTTGGCAAAATATTGGTTATTTTCCATTCTTTGCTCCACGTACCAAAATAATAGTGTAATTTTTATCTTAAAATCGTGTATTTGTTTGGGCGTGTATGCGCTTTAGTTTCAATAATAACTTATTAAAGCTTTGGCATGTCTTGAGATGTGATACCTTCATATGATAATATGATAAAACTGCAATAGTTAAACGATTTGTATCGATAGTAATATATATATATATATATATATATATATATATATATATATATATTATATTATATGGCTTGAATGAGTTCATGAAACGACTCGTACTTTATAACATTCCAAAGACACAAATATATATGATATGAATTTAAATACTTTGTAATTAAAAGTATGTTTTATTTAATAATATTAATAATGTGGATAATTCTTGAAATTAATGTAAAGTTTACTTCAAAAGAGTAAAGCGCTAATAGTTAATAAACTTAAACCGCCTACCTTTGTGTTATTGCCTTTATTTAGAATAAGTGCATTGATTGTACTTTATCCTTATTAATTGAACAAAATTAAGTAGTGAAATAACAATGATAAAAATGACTATGCAACCTGTAATTTTTAAAAGTCGTAAATGATAAAAAAGTATGATAAATGGGTTTCGCTGACTTAGTATCAGATTAAAAAAATATATAATTGATATGCTCAGTGCTCAATGTATGAGTCAAATGAGTTGGGATTTAGAATTACGTGCATTTATCTATTACAGAATAAATAATCATTATCTAAAGTACACCTCTAGATGTTTTATTTGAACGTTCTGATAAAATATATATATTTGATATGCTCAGTGTTAATGTTAGAATTAAATGAATTGTGTCAAATTAAGTGCATTTAACTATTACACAAAAATTAATAATTATTTATAGTACTAATCTAGATGCTGTATTTGAACATTCAGATCCTCAAGGTTTCCTTTAATTGAAGATACTTCACTTAAGGACTGTTGTGCCAAGCAGAAGTCCAGTGGTAGGCGAGAGGTCAAAGCAAGAGGCCGTCACTTTGCAACCTCAAAGGGTAGTTAGAACCAATGGGACTTCAGTATCGAATACAATACCAAGTGGACTCTCCACACCTTTGAACTTTAAAGAAATTAAAATGTTTAAGACGATTCAATGATTAGTTATGGCAAGGTGATGTTATTGATATAAATGAAATTTTTTTCTCTTCTTATCCTCTATATGATCGTATGGTATTTTTTGTAAAGATAAATTCATAGCTAATTGCACTGATGGTTGTATCCATGTGGAAATGCTTGACTTGAATTTGATGTTAATTTTATGTGAAATAGTTATTGTCAGTAATTCATGAACAGTTACTCGCTAGACCTGAGGGATTGAACTGGTCTGGATTCGATTGTAAAACATAAACTATATCTAATTTAATATAACTCTAAATTCTAAAAATATTGTATGTTCCAATTAATTAGACAGCAATTCCATTTTACTACTAACTCTATTCTATTTCATTTATATATTAAATCTTAGGTTAAAATAAAATTAAAAAATACATTTGCTGAGTTTGAGCAAAAATGGTTGTTAGTTATGTATAAAGTTAATCGAAATAAACGGAATTCGAGATCGTTACATTAGTCATAACAAAATTATTAGATATTTACCATAGTTCATATAGCTTCCACCTGAAGTTCAGCGTAAGTTTGAACTTGAAACACCCAAAGATTTATTAATTCGTTTTAGTCCTCTTATTTATGATTATATTGCTTTATATATCCTTCCATTTCAACAGTTTAAACATATTTTGTTTGCTCCCGTTTTTATCCTGATTATAAAATTTTCTGGCAACAAAACATTTCTTAAAAAGTACACCGCCTGTTATGTAAAAGGTTTCTCTAAGGTATATAGTTCTATAGTTCACATGTCAATAGGCTTAATATGTTACTATGTCATTCGTTATTATATAAATGAGTACTTACTAAGTTTGTTTAATTTTTTATACTACAATTTTATCATTGCCATTATGACTATCCATAAAATCAATGTAAAAGTAGTGCTAATTCTCTGTCAAACCCATGAAGTGCACTGAACCATCATAGAACTCATATTGCTATCTTGCAAAATTTCAGGTCTATAGATTGGTTCGTCCTCAAAATTTCATACAGACAGACTGATGGACAGAAAGGAAATTTGTTCAGCCCTTGAAGTGATAGCTGACGGTCAACTAATTACAGTCGATTAAATTTTTTTGCGAGGCTTGGATATAAACTGGTTCAAGAGTTACATTACCAATAACTCTTATTTAGTTAGCTTTAAATAATTGCATGCGGGGTTTGTAAAGGATCAGCAATGGCCCCCTTGTTATTTTTTTACATTTAATAATAATTTATACAATTTAGTGAATTTAGGCAAATAAGGAAATATTAAACTCCGTTTCGAGATGATACAGCCTTTATGTTTAAAGGAAATAGTTTAAGTACAGAGAGGCTCCCTGTGAACTTTTCATTATAAGTGGTTTATTGTAAATTATACTACTAAACTTACATGTATTTAACACTGTATAAAACAATTTACCCAAGAAAGAGTTATCCGTCCACCTCAGGCAGGTGATACATGTATTTGCCGAGACTGCCAGTGCCAACTGCGATTGTCAACTTTCTTTGCTATCTTACAAAGATCACATCACCGCCTGGTTTTTGGAAGTCAATCTAGACAAGGTTAAATTAGTGTTACGTTCACTGTATTGTTGAACACATACTAAATAATATGAGCAAATATATAGGTTATTCCTTAAATTAAATATACTGCATTTTACCGGGGTAAACTACCGTATGAATTCCAGTAATTAAAATAGGAATGCATATATGAATTGCAGTAATTTGGTATATGGCATACATACATACATATGGAGTCACAAAATCACATTTCAAACGATGCCCAAAAATGCACTATTATTAAAAGGTTTTGGCACAACCCCTAATAAAAATGTTCAGGAAAATCAATTTGAATTGACAAATTTAAATGCAAGGAAATGCCTTTTTACAGATCAAATTAAAGTTATTTTCTCATTGAACAACTTTTACACTACATTTTTGATAATTTATCTAACAGTTTAAAAATGGACGCCAAAGAGCTGGCCTTAACCATGTCAAAAATATTATTCTTATGGCCTGAACATTTTTAGACTATATAAGTTTGAATAAATATGTTATTTTATTGGCTGTTTGTATTAATATACATAACATTTCTATCTGTTATTCTACAACATAGCATGATAATATGTTCTATGTAGACTAGAGATTGTTAACATTCTAACATAACATATTCATTTATAACTTGGTTAAATCATTATAGAAATCGTATTAAGACCATTTAATTTGAATCCACCTCAAATGTTTTGTGGGGGTTCCAAGTTAGTAAAATTTATAAGTCTTTTATAGTAATTTATTAGGATGGTTTCATTAAAATTTTGTAATGAACTTAACGTACTAGAGAATATTCCATAAAATTAATAATGAAAATTTAGTTCAAAACCCCAAAATGACTTCAATATAAAATCTATCTTTGTCCGGTCTGTGATGGAAGGCAAATTTCTAAATACATTTTAACAGCTTACATTTTAATTTACAACTAACTGCTTATTACAAATAATTTTAAATCAATTAAAACTTAAATCAGGGTAGATAGTTTAGTATGTACCCTTTATATTTTTAAATCATGATTGCCTGAATATCGTATTTGTATTATTGTTTTAACAATATATTAAATCCTTCAGTAATAAAAGGCGTATTCTTAACTAATAAGATTGTGTAAAATGGGATGATTCCAAAAATTATTTTAAATTGAATATATATTTTAAAACTATTTAAACTGAAATAATGTGTACTACACTAATTAGAACTTTCTTTTTTTTTCTTTAAAAAAAGGAGAGTCCGATCTCCTTTTAAGCCTTATTCTGTCCGCCCTCATGGGCCACTGGCCTGTGCGAGGATCTTATAAAACAGAATAAGGGGGAGAGTCGATACAGTACAAGGCCAATGGTACTGATAAAAAGTGCAATGGTCACAGACAGGATTTGACTCTCTAACTCAGACCCAAAGTCCAACGACTTAGACCGCTCGGCCATCGGCACTCCAACCTTTGCATATAAATATTACAAATACAGGGTGTATGCTATCTATGAATGATGGTCAGCAATGTGTACCTATAAATCTCCCAAAGGAGTGTTTGCCATAAATCTGCAGTACCCGATGTGGTCGACATACGACACCGTTCTTCACAGCCTGAGCCAACTTTTGGCAGCCTTTATGTGACTGGGCCCTCCTAAGAACCTGAAAAGTGTATTGACATAAAGTGGTATGCATTTTTTATTTAAATTTTTAACTCTATTCCGTACGAAATTATTAGTTTTTGTATGTAGCTTCTGTTACTTTTATAAGTACGCTTCATATTTTAATAATATATTTTTTAATCGAGTAATTTTTATTATAAGTGTTTATATATAGTAATTTTATGAGTTATCTAAGAAATCAAGTTTTAGAGCAATAGATTTTGTGTTTAAATTTATCTCTAAGACTCCTCGATAAACCCGTTAAAAGTTAAGGCATGAAATGAAATCATAAATGTTTTAAAATAGCGTATTACTTTCCATACTAGATAAATAAAGCTTAATTAATTGTAAGATTATTTGGCTTAACTACTTTTTCAGCCACGAAGAAATTGACTATAAATCTCATTTTAGTTTTAAATAGTATCAATTTACTAACAGCGTTAAACTAACAGATTTGAATCTTATTATGTAATAATTTTGATCTAGTCAAAACTTTTCGTAACGGTCCTTTTTGTAATATTTGAAAATTTATGACCGTTACTGTTAAAAAAATAAATGCATGAAATCGTCTTTAATTTAACATCTTTAATTGGTACGTAATATTTTAAAATAAATAAAGACATCAAATACTGAATTTTACATAATACTATAGATGAAAAATAAAATTGGTTAAATACCTTGTAATAGATACGGTTTTTAAAACTGTAACTATGAGTAGAGCTCTATAAATACCTAAATGTAATGATTAGTACAAATTACAAATATTTTCAGAAAATAACGTAGCCAACGAGTAATTCTGACAGAGTTGGTACGACTCTTGTGTTTTTTTTTAACATCGCAGGGAATACACTTTCGCGTTAATACCGTGATGTTTATTTAAGTGAATATATTAAGAGATTCTCCAATGTATAGCCTCAGAGGTATTTTCTCTAAACTTTTAAACTTCTTTACTTAACCGATTTCCTAACATAATGTAGTAATTACGATCTTTTTCAAAATATCAATCTAGAATATATAAAGCGATAGTTTAGTATTATACTTTATATTATTCTTTATTAAATGATGTATTATGATACACAAACATATCATAATTTTTGTATTTAGTTTGTTACAAATGGGTGATTTAAATATTAATTAGGTTTAATGCTTAAGAATATAAATTAAACATGCGATTGTGATTTGTGTAACAATTAGGATAGCTAAAGAAGAAATTCAAGAATTTCCTTTACATAACAAAAATAATCATTATAGCGTTACAAACATAGCTATCTTAAAATCCCAATGCTACAATGGCTTTAAGCTTTTCTAAACCATATAAATAATATGAATTTTTAGAATTTATAAGTATGCATTCCTGTACTTTTCTTGCTACATGATATATTTAAATAAAAGTAAAAAGTAAACCTAATTGACATTACGTTTGGTAAGTAATATCCTAGTATCATCTCATTACTGCATGCAATCTAAAGTAAAATAAAACGAGGAAAGATTTTAGGATTTAAATGCTGCATTTTCGGTTAGTGATGTGCCGCTCCTGGACATCCATAAGGTTGGCCCAGATATAAGTGACATATCGGTTTTGTTTTACCAATCATAGGATCAACTGGAAAGGCATAAACCAGCTACAAGTGAACCCTCCTTAGAGTTTTATTTTATTACTAGTAGGTTTTATCGGTGTAGTAGTCTAACATTTAAGTTTTATTGATTAATTTCTCTTATTAGAAATGTTTAAATAAAAGTTTAAACATGAAACTATCAAATTAACCAACTATTAATTTTTAAAGGACTTTAGTTACAATATGTAAGCATTATGATATTTTTATATTTGTTTTAAGTAATATTTGCAACAAGTTTAAATAAATAAAAGAAATGTAAGCTATAATCTAATCGTTAAATGCTCAGTCATAATTTAAAAAACAAGTAATCTCCAACTTAAGATTGGAATATCCACGCGAGCACAAGTATTATAAAGCATACTAATGTGGTAATTGACAGAAAATTAAAGAAAGTAAGCTAAAGCTCAATAAATTAGTGTGCAGCAAATAATATAAAGCTTGTATATAAAAATAAACTAGAAACATAACAAATAAAGTAGAACTAAAACATATAAATATAGAAAATACACTATAGCTCAGTAGTCTAGAACTCATCGTACTATAAAATAGTATATTGCAACAGAGTTGACAGGAACTCAGTAGGCTAGAAAATAGTAAGTTTATAACACAGAAAAACTACAGCTTAATCAATTAGATAGTGGAGACTACAGCCCAGTAAACTAAACTACACAGTACACAAGAAATCAGTGTACTTTAGGCAATACCTTAGTAAACTCGAGCACACCAAAACATAATCAACTACAAGCATAGTTAATTAGAACACAGTAGTCTAGAATATAGTAAACTACAGCACAGCAAACGTTAACATTCAGTTATAAGGAAATGTCGTCAAATATACAGGTTTACTGCTTGACGGGTTATGAAACAATGGGAGGGTTACATAGTTTTTAAAATACGTCCTGGAAAATATTTCTCAGTAGTAAGGATAGTTTTTAAAAGTTTTATAAAACATTTTATTCATAAAAAATAGTTGAAGAATATCAATACAGATATAATCACAAATATTGTCATATATTGTCGTTTCTTGGAACCAAATAATATTTTTCTGGCTCGTATTTTTTTTATAATTTGAGTCTTTGTTCGGACAATGAGGATGCTTAGATACCTGAGGATATATATTGAAGATAAATTTATGAATTTCATGTAGGTAATTTCTAAATAATTACAAGATATCTAAAGTTTTGTCTATTAATAATAACTATAAATCAACACAATTCTTGAATAAAATGAAAATAATTTATTACAATTCTTGAAATTAGATCTGATTAAAGGTACACTGTATATGACAAAGTAAGTTTTAAAGCTAGAAATCACAACTAAATTAGAAACATGTTACTGATTGTGTTTAAGTTTCAAATAATAAGCATTTTTGATGCAAAATTGACAATTAATTCTAGAAGCATACTTAATGTCACATATTTTAATGAACACGTCGTTTAATACACAGAGATACTTCTGAGAAAGGTAGAGATTATAATGTGTATCCTAATATATAAGTTGAAAAGGGAATTACAGCTCTCAGTTAACGACCTGCTGCAGTATTTACGGTGGGGAATGAATCATTGTCTCTATCTATCATTAGTGAGGCTGGTGGTGACATTCGCTAGTTAGTAGGGTGTAAGCGTTGACTATTTTATAGGCAATTTATGTAAAATTTACCTATACAGGTAAGTAATCCCTTAGATATTTATTAGTTTTCCAAATATTGCCTGAAGTTACGACAGATTTAATGTTATGGTAATATTATTTGATATACATACTATACTATATTATTTATTTCACTGTAAGGGCCTCTTTAAATTCCAATGCAAAACGACGAAATAACGATTCAAATCTACTAGCAAATCGTTAGTGAAGCTCCGTGAGAACTTAAGACATGGAATTTTGCATTGCATGCAAGTTTAACAAAGCTTGCTACGCGAGACGTATCTTGGTGTACTCCTACCTTTGTACAATCTATGTGTTTGATGAAGTCTTTGATGTTAGTTATGATAAAGACGTCGAAGATCATTCCGTCGTGATATATTGTAACAAAATGAAAAATGACTATTTTGAGGCGGGGTTAGGACTGTTTTAGCCCTTTCTTCAACTAAAACTCGAGATATTATACACCCTTGCCTTCATCATTCATTAAATAATACCACAATTAATTTTACTGTTGTTAATTTTGTAATTTTTATTCTCTTATGAAAGATTGGGAGTTGCCGAGGGCCTACCAGATGGCTCTGACCAGGCTGCTGACAAAGATCATTAGCTGTAATGAGTTAAAAGCTGCCAGAGACCGGGGCTGATGTGGTTAAAAAACGTAATAATACTTTAACTGGTATAATAAAATACGTAGAGTTAAAGACATCTCTGAATCAGAAAGATATAAGTAAATTATTTAAATTTTAACACTATAAAACCTGAAATATATTTAGATTTAAACGAAGACTAACTTATTACATATGTATCTATCCCTTTCTGAGGCTAGAAGCTACAAAAAAATTTCAAATATATCTGTATAGTTAAATTGTCAGATCTGTGCAATTATTTGTCTTTACACTGCAAAGATTCAAACATGTTTATATTTTATCTAAGGCTAACCTACCTTCATACACTTAGGTAAAATTATAACAATAAATACACATATTTATACTGTTAATGTATTCTTACTCAGTTTATTTCAAGCTAATTTATTTTGGCAATACAAAACAACAGGTTATACAAAGGCTATTGGGTAAAATTGTCTACTGAAACATGTTTCTTCCCTCACAGAATAAAAATGTAAATGTAGAAGTAAATTTGCATTAAAATTAATCAGAGCGTGTGTATCAATTAGCAGCCATCGCACGTATTGGGCTAGTAAATATCTACACGTCCATTATTACTTCAAACTCAACATAAGTTGACAAGTAACACGTTAGGTGTAGTGAAGTGAGATGTGACTAAATACATAGCATAGCTTGAGTAGGCTACTATCATCATATTAAAGTCATATTAAAGTCGTAGTATGTAGGCTACATACTACGACTTATATAGTATCTACACGGTCACAGCTAAAACTGTGAAAAAAGGTTTGCGATTATTGCCAAAATCTCCATATACAGTGAGTATATTTTAAAATGTAATTGTATAATTGTATCTTAGTATTTCATGGTAAGTTAACCATAAAAATCATATATAAATTTTTATTTTTATGTAAACAGTAACAAATCCATTATTATAAATAACTATTTTGATTAAGTTACGTTAATAACAAATAGTAACTAGTTTAAACAAAAATCACCGAGCTTCAATGTACGTATAGTAATTTTATATAAATGCAAATTGCCATCAGCGTGTTGATAAGCTCTGACTGTTTTTGTTGAGAATTAACTTTTACGAAGGGAAATTTTAATAACAAACAGACATATTGTATTTACATAAATAAAAGTCCTGATAGAATATTTAACAGCCAACACTTGTTTTAATGCTACTGTTCATAATTTCTTCATTAGCGGCCTTTCATTAGTTTAATCTAACATTTTCATGTAGTTTATCTACTTTCTTTGCTAATAATTCTTCAAAAGAAACTTATATCACACCACCTGCCCCCCATTTGTTGGGAAAGGAAATCGGAGCGCAATGGAGACAGTAAGTAAAATGCTAGTTCAATCTTTATATATATATATAATATATATATCTATATATATATATATATATATATATATATATAATATAAATAGCAAATGTTTGTTTGTATGTTCCGTAAAACTCAGAACCAATGCACGAACATCGTGAAATTTTGTACCCACACATTAGTTTTTTCAATTTTTTTTCCATTAAATTATTATATAACAAAAGGTATGGGTGACTAGTCGCTTGGGTGAATTCAATCAAGGCGCCCGAAAATCACTTCTGTAGAGACAGGACAGCGCTATGAAAGTTTTATGACACATCAACCTTTTTTGTCAATATTCAAACATTTTCTGCTGTTTTCTCTGGGTTAACTGGTCCTTACCATATCGTCCTACTTTATACGAGCTGATTTCAATCCCTTAACAATAAATAAAATAGAAACTCTTGTTAACAAAATCATTGACTTGATCTTCCGTAAAAAAATCATATTTAGATAACAATTTTAAATTTTTGTTATAAATTTACTATTAGGGAATCATAAATTTTTGTGCATTGATCTCCACTTTTACATTTGAATATTCCAAATATATATCAACTCATAGTGTAAACCAGCAATAATCTTTATGTAGTAAACTGTTGAATGGTGAAACACTTACATTTTGTTGTGGAAAGGAAATCGTATCACAATTGTGTGTCAGTAAGTAAATTGCTTTCAATCTAAATATATATTACTACATATAAATGGCGAATGTTTGTTTGTATTTTTCCGTTGTAAACTCATCTGGAACCAAATGCACGAAAACATCGAGTAAAATTTTGAACAGTGATTCCTACAGCGTTCCTGAAGTAAAATAGGCAACACTTTTTAGAGAGGTATTTGGTCCCAATTTTAAATAGTTTATTTCATTAATTTTTTAATTATCAATTGTTGTTGATGTTGGGTGTGTTTTATATTGGATCCGACAGACTGCGCTACTACGACACGTAATACAAAGCGAACTGATACTTAACAGCTGATAATACTTTCAGCTGAAGTTGATAAAAGAGGCAGAAACATTTGTAATGAAAAACAAAATGTATGTTTTAAATTTTAAATGTTATTTTTTATTGTAAAGTGCTTGATCAGTAGTGTTTTTAAATTCAGATTGCACCAATGATCAATAAAATATTTAATTCAAAAGAAAATACTATTAAACGCTATTATGAAAACAACCTCATTATACAAATCCGTGAATGTTTGCACATAAATGTAATCGAATTTGGTTTACATCGAAGGTAAATTGAAAAGAGTCGAAAGAAGACACTTTATGATCGAAACTTGGGACTTCTTTGATACATTTTCTTGAAGGCACACTCCTAAAATAATACTGGAAATATCTTAGACAGAAAATTAATTTTTAACAGACCGAATGTGATTCTTTATAACCTAATTAGTTTACCGAGAATCATCCGTATACAGTAAACTGATTCTGAATAACTTATCAACACCTAGCCAAAAACCACGAAAGATAGAGGCAGGAATGTCCATGTCATATAACCTTCATAATGCGCCCAAGAGGCTTAAGAAGGAACGACTGTGAATTATCTCAGCAATGTTTAGAATGTGATAGAAAAAGAATAAGTGAATATAGTGTAATATTTTCAACGGGAAATTGCGTGCGAAGCCGCGGGAAACTGATAGTATGTAATATTTTTTAACTTGTCATTTGGTTCTGCATATAAGGACTGCTTGTTGTGATACTATTATTTTATAATACTACAACAGTATTGAAATGTAACTTGTGTTAATAAAAATGTAATATTTATGAACCTTATAAAGCGGGTAACGTAATAAAGGTCAACAATGACCTTCTCCTTATTTATAATCCCTTTTTAGTTTATACGGTCAACCTTCAGCCGAGGCCATAAGAGCCCCTTTTGGGAACAATAAATCGATCACTAAGGAGAAGGGACGTTCTGTTCGAGTTACAGTAAAAATTCCACAAAGGTTTACTTAGAGTCGCTGTGAAAATTTCGTAACAGAAAAATGATAAGAAACAGATTTAAGTGTATGGTAGCGACAAATTTGCAAGAATGGCCCTGGACAAATTTGTTTAACTCCAACGACTCTTTGTAAAGCACAAGACTGTATGACCCGAGTACGTGAACAGCATAGTGTAATGTCGCAATATAGATGAAAGAAGACGATATTCTCGGCCCATTTCCTGCTTTTGTGTCTATGGTTATAGCTAGCTATAAAAGATTACCGCTGATTTGAAGCTCATACTGGACCTGCTTGTGTCTTTAGCCTTAATATTCTTTCTGCTGGTTAGGGATGAACAGATATTATTATAAAAATTAATAATAGTCTTAATCATAACTTTTTAGAAAAATTGTTGGCAAAAGTTCGTGCAACATGCAATTAATTCATATATCTATTATAGAATTATTTCAATAAACTTACTGAAAACCTTGTTTTGCTATGGATATCTTTTATCAGAAAAAAATTAATTAACTACTGATGCACAATATTGTAGTAGCTCAGCAACTTACATCAAGCTTTTAATCTTAGTTTGTACATGTAACTAATAAAATGGAATACGTATTTTTTAATTTGAGCATTACTAAGAACTAACCTGCAAGTTATATTTTCAATTTAGTAGTTAATATACTTATAAACAAAACTTTGCTACATTTGTAATAAAATTGCGAACCTATACAGCTTCCTGATAAAATTTTTAATCATTATATTATTTAATACTGAATGATCTCAATAGTTTACGACTATTGATTCAAATTACATATAATGAATATAAATATTATAAGAAGTATTACAAGAAATCTTCTAAAATGAATTGAAAAGAGTATATCATTAGGCACTGATTAATATAGAATACTCTGTTGAGTATTGAGTCAAAAGTAGAGCAATACTCGGAGTTGAAAGCGATTATAATTACAACTTTTGTTTAGAAAAAGTACTGACAGGTAAGTTTTTGTCTGGATGGCGCCAACTTCATTACCACTTATCATCAAGGTTCCTATTCAAGCGACGGCGTAAGTATGAAAATGTCCAGGAATAAATAGAGTGTGATGAGTAGTGACATCAGGTTCTGCATTTTTGAGATATTGGTACAAGATAAGCAGAGGGAGTGGTTGGATAGTAGTGGGTAAAGTTAGCAAAGTTTGAACCATCAGTACGGGAGAACTTAGCACAGGAAGGGGAAAGGGGATTTAGATACGGCAATTCAAACAAGCTCTGCATGCCAGACATTCCACTATAAGCTTGATTATAATCGGCTTGCCAGGTAGTCACAGGTACAGGACAGCAGTGAGTGAACCAGCACTGACCAAATTAGAAGCGTATCTTTCTTGTATTTGTCACATAGTTCCATGATATAATTTAATTGTTTAATGGTGGCGGTCAGTTGGGTTAGTAAATGATGGAAAGGTAGGTCGTCGTGCCTATGAGGGATCGTAGACACGATGACCCAGGCAGACCTGAGGTAGGCGGTGATACTCTGCTCAAACTGTTTGGATGTTCAGCAATGTCAGTTGCTGCCGTTGTGGGAGCGCACAGAAGCTCCAAGGTCATATAGAGTAGCCTGGTCGAAGGTTTACAGATGCTACTCACTACAGTAGAATCACCCATGACTTTGCTACACGAGATTAGCCAGATGACACGCGTGCCTATCCCTAGAATAATAAAAGGTTAAATGGCCAGATACTTTAAAAGAATGCTCTTGTTTAGGATTTACTTAAACCATCGCATGGTTCTCTTGGCGGAAGAAGTAGTCCTCTTACGGAGCTATTCAGCTTCATTATTTTTAAGAGAGATGTTTAAACGTTCAATAGTTGCATGTCTTCATTGAGGGTAATGCTTTTTTTAGCTACCGTATACTTGTTATCTTCACTTTTGTGTTCTTTTTTAAAAAGCAATGACAAAGCTGAAACTGACAAATGAAAACTCCAAAGCTATTTAATTTGTATAAGGACATTTAAAAGAATTGTGTCCTCTACTCAGTTAAGAGCTTGAATGACTTTATGGTTACTTAAGAACGGCGCCCACAATGTTTATAGCCATTTGAAACTCACAAAAACAATGTTAAGCCTCAAACACGCCCTCATTTTTCATTCCAAAACTATTAGAGATGACTCATTTTAAGTACATAATTAATATTCATACTTGGAAGTATTTTTGGTATTGCTGTTGGTTATTTGAGATACACATATTTTATCTTATTTATGTTTCATCACCTTTGGAATTTTCAAAACGTAAAAAATAAATTAAAAAAGCGTTTAATACATTGAATGAATGTATATAGATTATAAAATATAGAAAGTTTCCCATAGTTCTAAAGCCACAATTAAGAGTGTACGAGTGTTTTGAGTTTGAAATTGTTCCCATGCATGACACCAAGATACACCAATGGTCAGGAGGTTGCGTTCGAAAGGTTATTTAATAATATACAACGTTATAATTGAAATAGATATTAAAAAATTGTCTCTACTATTTTGATAAAAATAATCATATTTGCTGGAATCAGCCAATTAAGATAACTTCTAAACATTTTAGGACCTAAATGAGCATACTATTACTGTTGTTTATTAATATTCAAACACAGATCTAAAATCGTATTGAAAGATTAATAATACAATTTAAACGGCAAATATAGCACGAAAATAAAAGAGGCGTTATAGATTTTCAAGGTTTATAAAGAGTATTAAAAAATTGTAATCCTGTTATTTAAAGGAAATAAATTTAAACGGCAACACAGTAAGGAAAGAAAGAGAGCGTTTATAGGTTTTTAAGGTTATAAAGAGTATTAAACATTTTAATCCTGTAATTTAAAGGAAATACGTTCTTAATCATACTTTTTTGAAGATCTGTGTCACTTACCACATTATTCAACTGTACTTTTTAATAGTAGGAATTAATTTTATAATTATATACTATCGTTTTGAGCAACAAAATAAGATCGCGTTGGACACGTTTATTACATTTACATGATTGCTTTCACTGTTTATGAATGAACGCT